>NC_060958.1:10221936-10299436 GCF_910589235.1 Vespa crabro | reverse complement strand
TGATGTGCCTGCAATAGTAAGATTAAATATGTGATTATGATATACATAACTTCACATAAGACTTTTTATAAAATGAATATACATTTAATCAAAAGAATCTTTGTCATTATCAGCATTATTATCATCATCTTTCTTTGCTATTTTAATTGCTGAAAAATTTTTCCCTAAAAGTTTCATCACCTCTGCATGATTTAAATTTTTGTCTTTTTTCACAGACTTATAATTTTCTTTTACATAAAGTGCAAATGCAGATGGTTCTCTTTGTGGTGTTTGCATTTGAACTGTACCAGATTTCGTTGATTTGTTAACGAATAATTCCAATTTACCATTACAACAATCACACCGTTTGTTTTCAATGTCTACAGACTTTGAATGTCTTCCAATACTAAAATTGATTGAAACGGAATGACAATTAATCAGATTAATTATCAATAATTAATTAATAATTAATAGAAAATAAAGTAAATAATAAATCATGCGACAATATTATTAATATTTTTTATACCTTAATCCACACCCCGTACATTTATACATGTATTTTGTATTAATTGCATAATCATGGAAACGACGAATGGGAGGAAGCTCAGGGAATACATTCGTGGCCCTGTTAGCCCTATATATAAAATATAATAAAATAAATAACACGTATAGAAAGCAATTTATTCGAAAACTTACCACGCTGTCCATAAGTATCCATGACCACTTGACTCGCCGTTTATTATCCAACAAGCAGCATGGCACATTTCATGAATTAAGGTATCTCTTAATCTATTGGGTGCATCTAAAACCTACATAAAATTCAAGCGAATTACTTATTAAAGTTAATTAACAATTTTTGTACATGTGAAATTGCAGTTTAAAACATACTTTAGTTGATAGTTCTATAGTTGAAGTTCTGCAAATACCTCCTTGAGGAATTACATATGAACTATTATAACAGTATCCAGCTACTTCTCTCATACGAACATTCCATTGTATTATCATATTTTCAGGTAACATTTTATCAAAAATATTTTCATTATATAATTTATACAAATATTTGCAAAGCTCTTCTTTATTCTTTTTATATGATTGCCTATATTTTTTTGCATCTGGATGAGCATTAGTCAGAGGTACTGAATGAGATAAAGAGGCTAAGAAACTATATGTTTCCTTTTTCTTGCTTTCTATGGATGGAAGATGATTTTTATTTGTTGTTGTCGTTGTTGGATTTTGTTTTATATATGTACCTGAAAATTTATTTTCTGTTTAATTAAAAATTAAAGGACTTTAAAACTATTGAAAAATTTGTTAAACGCTTTTACAATATCATGTTTATAAGTGTATGATTTTACTACCTCTTTTACGCATACGTTTTTCAGTAACATCATCACCTGGATCAAATTCACTTGTATCAGAACTACTTTCTTCATTGTTAGATGATGATATTTTCTTATCTAATACTTTCTGTACTGTACTATTAGTGTTACATTTGTCTTTTGTATCAGAATCATATATTTTAATATCTCTAAAAAAAAAAATTCAGGGATTGTATTTTGTATTGTTGCATGAAAAATAAATAAAAATATATCATACCTTTGAACAGAAGACGATATAGTATTAAGTTTATCAGATACAATATTTGATGCTTGTGGATTTGTTAGAGCAGTATAATATGAACATTCGCTTTCATTCTCAGAGGAAGAAGTATTATACTTAGATTGCTTTTGATTTATTAATCTTACTTTTTTATCTGTATTAGATGTATTCTGTTTATCTGTCGCCTTTATTGAATAATGTTTATTTCTTCTAGCTTTTCTATAAACAATAAAGATAATACTTCTTCTTCTGAATACTTTTTCATATAATCAGTTATTTTTTATTTTAGCAAAAAAACTTACCTATCCCTTTGTATAGTTCTATCTCTTTCCATAACAACTGATTGTTTTTTTGTTGGAGTTGAAAGCAAATCACCTGCTTTATCTCTCCATACTTGGCCATATAGCTTATCTAATATATCTGTACATTGTATAACATTCATATTATTAAATTCCTTTTTATCTTCATTTTCATATTGATCATTTTTCTGGAGGATCTTTGAAAATGTAGGAGGATCGGGTTTTTCTAAAAATTTATGTGATGGACTAGTTCTTGCATTTACTGAAGTAATATAATTATCAATATTTTTAAACTCTATTTTTCCTCTATTATTCGGAGTTTCATAATTCAACTCCAATCTTTCTAAACTACTGTTTCCAGAACTTATACTATCTTTATTGCTTGCAGGTACATTATTGAATGAAGAATTGTCACTATGAGATCGTGGTAAACCCGTCATAAGCCAATTTGAAATTTCTTTTTTTTTTCTTTCAGATAGGGTTTTTACTTGATTATCTATAGGAGAATCAACAGATTGATCATGTATTTTAGGTGAAGTTACTGTGTTTATTTCAGTAGATTGATTTCTGATAATATCAGAATTTGAAGGGGTTTCATCTATTATTCTAGCAGGTAACTTAGATTTTTTTATTAAACTATCATCACTTAATAAAGCTGGATGAATTTTATCGTCTAAAGTTTCATCAATTACAGCATCATTGGTCTTTTTTGTTTTTGGAGATTCATAAACAGCTTTCGTTAATTGTATATTTTTTAATATTTTAGTTAGATCACCTTTTTTCATTTGTATACAAGTTTCTGATTTCTTAGAATCATTAGTATTACTGTTACTACTATTACTATTATTATTAGTCAATTTATTTAATAAGTTCAAATTCTTAACAGGAGTATATATATTTTCTTTTTTCTCCGATATATTTTGTATCTGTTTGTTTGATTTTTCATCATTACGTTGTTTATTTGTTGGTGTTGGACTAACATATTTATCTTTAGATACATTAGTATTTTTATTGTATTCAGAACTTGATGTACTGTTTTTCTTAGAACTATCATCTGAAGTATAAAATGAATTCTTATCTTGTGAAATAGTTATCTTAATACGATTAGAAAATTTATTAAAATCATTATTTCTCACTGATACATTTCTCCATTTTTCAGTGAAACTTCTATCTTCATCGGTATCATTAGATATTTCTAAAGAATAATTTTTTGATCTTATTATACTTTTATAAGTGCCTTTTGATACTATAGGGGAAATAATCTTCTTTTTATCAAAATAATCTAAACTATGATCAAAGCTTGAATCGCTAATGACAATAGCATCATTTTCGTTTGTACTTCTCTCATTATTATCAGGAAAAATATCTTGAGTATCTTCTATTACAGAATTATCAGTGAGTTTTAATGAAAAGTCTTGAGAACCAATAATTGTCACTTTTAAAATATCTTTCATATTTATATCCATTCTATTAGATACTTTTGGTAAAATCTGATATACAACTGGAATAATAAAATAATTATCACTATGACTTACAATACATAATCAATTTCATTTTACATACCTTTTTTATATTTCTGTTTATCAACAGAAAGTGAAAAAGAGTCATCACTAAAATCACTCATATTTTTTTAAATTATTTTATCTACTACACGTGTTTTTATCTCTAAATTATGATTACGTCAATATATTTCTTAAAATGTGTACCTACAAACAATTTCTATGTATTAAACATTTTTATTTATTCTCGAAAAAGATTCAAATTTATAAACAAAGAAGCATATTCATCGAAATAAAAGTATGATTTAGAAAAGAAAAAAGAAAAAGCAATATTATTTTTATTCTTTAAATTTAATTTACTTGTTTTGGTCCACTTTGTATAATAAAAGCAAAATTCCTTGGTAAGATAATATCAAAGAAAAATGAAATATTCTTTCATATTAAAAGCACGTGCAAAACCATATAAACAACTTCAAACTTGTTCGTTACAAGTCGTATGCAGGACTGCCAACATTGAAAAGAATCCAAGAAAATTATTGCTCGTCGTATTTAATGGTAATTTTCTTTATTAATTCAATAATACATTTTATCGATTTTTCTTTAATAAATTCTCACCAGTATTTATATAAAAAATTTTTCATAAAAATGAATAAAAGTAAAATCAGTATTATATTATTATTTTTCAAGTTATTATTTTTCTACAGGAAATATATTACGTTTATCCTATAGGGCAGTATGTTAGTTTAATTTAATTTGTAAGAGGGCGTAACTATGAAATATTATCGATTATATTTTTTTTTCTAATTTAAATAATCCTCGTTAAATAATTGTGCAATAAATATTTTTAATTTAATTGTTTTAATATTTCGATTTTTTTCCACATTAATATTCGCTGTGGCATAATAATCTTTTGCTTTATAACTAATCAATCCTTTCCAAACAACAAAGAAATAAACAATGAACTCAATAATCAAATTTCTTTTGGAAATAATAAAGTTTCGTTGATACTATTTCGTATTCTCTGCAATGTGCTGTAATTGATAATATCGAGATATTCATTACACGTCAACGACAGGTATGATTCTGAAAAATTAATATTATTAGTATGTTACGTGCAATGAATGAATATGGAATATTCGTCAAATATATACTCCTATGATTATGAAAAAAATGGAAAAGAAAATTTCGTTTGCGAGTTTTGCATTAGTCATACTTTTTTTTTTCTGAATATTGAAAGAGATAGAAAGAGAGAGAGTGAGGGAATTTTTCTGGTTTGCTCTGTTATGGCAGAGCAAATTGATTTTTTCATATGTACATTTTGTAAGCATATGTAGATTTTCAAAGTAAATATGTAACCTTCCTTACATAAATATGCATATATCTTTTGAGTTATCTGCCAGAAGTACAATCAAATTATTTTTTATAATTTCGCTCAATTTTTGCATGAAGTCCAACGATATTTTGGCGTTAGTTTAAATTGAACGCATTTTACTAAAAAAAAAAAAAATTGGCGTATTAAAAATATAATAACCTATATAAAATAGTCGTGTATATATATATACGATTATTGAATGGTATATCTAATGAATAAAAATTTTATACATACAGTTTATTCTTCGATTCATATGTAAGGGCATGAAAGGTACATTAGGTTTTTTGTATTTAAAATTTAATCTACGAAAATAAATAATTCTCAAGAATTTAATAGATTTCAATTGATCGTTCTTCGTCTTTATTAGAAAAAATCCAAGTGTAACTTGTACAAATGTGATATCCTTACGAAATTTTATATTCATAAAGAAAAATCAAATTGATCCATCAAAAGAAAATCATCTTTCATACGAAGTATCGAAGTGAGCCAAAAAAACAACTCATGTGATTTATCTATTTTCATTAATTTTCCCACGTCTATAGATATAAATTTATCGAAAGAATCCTTTCGTTTAAAAAAATAAGGCCCGGATCAAATGTGCGTTTCTTTTGAAGAGGCCCTTTCCTTTTTGGTCGTCCAACATTTCGTTCGTCCGTTATACGATTGTACGACCAGCGATGATTTCTTAAGTTCTATCGATGCGATGATCGATGGATCATCGTCGATAAAAGTCTCGGTCGGAGAACTTTTTCCGTAGTCCTCGTTATTCCTATGTAAATTCCTTAAAGATCGTTGTAAGATGTTTGTCTGTTCGCTCGAATCATATCTGAAAATAAATCGATAGAAATTTTTTTCGTTCGACTTTTAAACATACCATAAGTGCGACTTGATTTTTGTTCTCTCTCTCTTTTTTCTTTCTTTTTCTTTTTTTTTTTTTTTTTATATTTTTTTCTTTCTCTTCCCTTTTGTTTTCTTTCCTTTTTCTTTTACAAATAAAATAGATTCATCACCTTTTGATACTCCTTCTGCAACGAAAACTCCTTACACGCATCATACGAAATTCTTTTCCAGTTTCACAATCATAAACTGTGACACTATTATTACCCTCCGATGACGTAGAAAGATTGACAGACGAACACCATAACGTTTCTTTAAATGCTGTCCTGTATTTTGCGCTCATCACATTATATAAAATCGGATTAACGGTTGTACTGAAGTAATAAAGGCATCCACTCAATGGATGCAACCATTCATTTATATCGTCGAAGTACGACGTTCGATAGACATAAAGCAATCGTTGTGCATGAAATGGTGCCCAGCAAACGAAGAACATTATAACAACGGCAACTGAAACATATATATTTACAGAGGATCCTTTTATATTTCATTTTTGTACACTTTTTGAATATAAATAAATAAAAAAGGAAAATTAGAGCATGTAAAAAATGAAAGTATCGAAACGCGTAAAATTATACGAACGATAATAAAAGACGCTTCAATTGCTTTCGAAAGTAAATAAATCTTTGAAAGGTAAATAATTATTGTTAAAAGGTAAATAAATCACTGGTAGTATTCAAACTTCATCAACATTTTTCAAGTTGCAATAAATTTAATTAAGAACGTGTAATAATTAGATCCGAAAGAAGAATCGATTTTCTCTTTTTCATATCACACATTGTTTTTCATATTATTTATATTGACTTTGGCTATATATCGTCGAACACGTGAGACAATTTACAATTTAAAATAATTCATCGAAATATATTATAAATTAGATTACTCTTGAATTATGGATCTCTTACTTACTAAGCATGCGTACGATAGCTTTCCGTGAGTGTGCTTGTCTCGTTTCGCCGTGGACCGAACCCTCGATACTGCGACCAAGCGTGTTTCTTTGTATTCGGAGACACATTCGTACGTAGAGAATCATTATGAACATCATGGGAATAAGAAAGAATATCAAGCAGCTTAATTCGTAAAGAGGAAAATCCGGCATGTTTTGTAAAAACATCGCACATACTGCTGAATCCTCGGAGTATCTTCCTGATTCTGAACGTCGATCAAGAAAAAAAAAATAAAAAAGAAAACAAAAACAAAAAAAAAAAAAAAAAAAGAAATAAAAAAGAAAAAGAATCAAAAAGAAACAATTGTTAAATACAATAATGAGGAATGAAATATCTTGTAATGAAATAACACCTGGGGGATATTCGATGTAATTGATAGTGGTGTAAACTGCAAATGGTATTGCAAAGATCAAAGCCACTAGCCAGACTCCAAGAATGAATCTAACAGGTCTCTTTAAACCGCTCATTGTATAGAGATGCAATGGATGACAAATCGCCAAATATCTTTCCAAGGAAAATGCGACTATCGTAAGTACCGACGCGTAAGATGACCTTAAAAAGATTTAAGAAAGGAAAAAAATAAAAGGATTAAAAGAAAAATATTGAAGAAATAGATAATTGTTAATCCCTTAAATAAATTTCATTCTTACATTTCGGATACAAAAGCTCGCAATTTACACATGCACAATCCTAACTGCCATGGATATTGTTCCCAGAATATACTTAATTCATTGGGTAAACCTGTGAAACAAAGGATAAAGATTAAGTCTAGGAGGATTAATTGACGTCTTATTATTATTTGTTTTCTTCAGATCATTTCTATCATTGCATAATGAATCTTTATAATTTTCTAATTAAAATAACGTTTATTCAATCATTTTGTTATAATAATACGAAGAATAATACGTGATGTGATTTTTCATCGATCAGATCTTAGCTCGGAGGAGATAAAAGAGGTGTCAAAAATATGGTATTATGGAAAGGAATCTATGCGGTCTCAGAATTTCTTTACATCGTTATTTTTATATTTTATACACACGTATATCTATGTATACATACACATGCATACATAGACACATACATATTATATATATATATATATTTATCTTTCTCAAAATATTATCCAAAAACAATAAATTGCTTATCTACGTTTGTGTATACATACGCATCTTCTTTATATATTTTCACATAAAATCGATAAATCTTTTTAGTTCTCTTTGGTAAGAAATGGATTCGAATTTTTATAGTATCCTCTATCTATTTTGTATCTATAGCAGCACCTATCTATTTTGCCAATAGATTTGAAGAGCGATTTATTTCATAAATAAATTCTTAATATAATGCTTATAGTATATTGAAAGTATGATTATTTTATAATATAATTATACGCTTTGATAGCCAGTAATTTTGTATTATTCAATCGTTTTTTTATTTTGTCCATACTAACCCATTTGCAAATATTTCATTTTACTCTTCTCTCGTATCTTCATATATCATTAACGATAGCTTTAACAATGCCGTTCAAATCGATGTTCAAACCATGCTTATGAAAAATTTCAAAGAATGATATTCGGACGATAAAGGGCTTAGAATATTAATAAATGATTTAGAAAGCCTTTGATAAATTCTAAATATAATGGGGATATCATTCAGTGAATGAGTCCTTAATCGAGAGTTAAAGATCGAATCATGCGAGTTCCAAGAGAATTTGCAAGTACAGTGACTTTCGAACATAACAGTCCATATCTTTTGACGACAGAAATTTATGACATCGAATAGAATACGTACAAACGAAATGCAATATTAAAATTTCCGAAGAAAAATAAAAGAATAAGAATAGAATTAAGTTTGAGGACATTAATTGAGTGCAAAAATAAAATTATAATGAAAATTTTTGTTTAGATATTTTCTTGTTTGAAATTCTAATACTTTTTTTTCCTCTCCCTTGAAGCAAAATTATTGAAATTATTTAATTGAAAAATAAATAAGAATCGTGAGAAACGAAAAACATTGCAAGCAAATATCTCTCTTAAGGACAATGCCATTATCGTTACAACGTTTTAAAATTCGTATATAAATTAAACTCGACTTTTTCTGAATGGAAACAAGAGGATCGTTTAAAGTGAAAAAAAACTCAAGTATCAAGTTCGGGAAAAAATGAGGGTAATATAAAAAAAAAAAAGAACTTTATTCAAGAATACAAAGAAATTTATCTATGCCCAAAAAG
Source organism: Vespa crabro (assembly GCF_910589235.1). Classification (NCBI taxonomy): domain Eukaryota; kingdom Metazoa; phylum Arthropoda; class Insecta; order Hymenoptera; family Vespidae; genus Vespa; species Vespa crabro. The sequence goes on along the minus strand of NC_060958.1, from coordinate 10,290,617 downwards.
TCTGTGACAGTGACTGATCCAATTGTTCATGAGGATCATGAAAAATATACGCGTATATGTATGCACGTATCTATGTGGTTTTATTTTCAGAAAAAAAAAAAGAATATATATCATTCTTAAAATTTCTTTTCAAAATCTATGAACATCTACAGTATCTATAAATATTTATGTATATCTATAGAAATTTGTTGGCTATTTGAGAGTGTCAAAATTCTTTGAATTTTGTGAAAGTTAAAACAAACGAACTCTTAGATAGAAGTACTCACCTAGAACCAATAAAAGAAGATCCGAGATGGCCAAATTAAAGAGATAATAATTCGTAGCAGTTTGCATCGTCGGTTTCTTCTTAATAACAATGCATGTCATGATATTCCCGAAAACGCCAGTAACGAAGATAATAACGTAAACAAAAGTAATAGGTAAAACAAGTTGAAGCGGCAAATGCTTCGAGCCCAATTTCTTTTGCAAATATTCGGATTCATCCAGATTCATAAATTTCGTGAAATTGTTTAAAGGTAACGCGTAACGGCTTGATATATTCATGCCTCTTAAATATTGGATTTCTTTTTTCTTTTGTTGTTGTGTGAATAAATTAATCGAATTAACGAAGAGGATGTATAAGAAGAGAAAGAGAATTCTTTTAGTTTTTCGTTCTCAATTTAATAATAATTTGTTCAATCATTGTGAACACACATTACAGAATAAATAAAATCTTTTATCGGAAATAACGATAAATCGAATTTTTCCAAATTATCCATCGTTTATTCGATTTCGAAAGAAATTATGTCAGTTTGGATTACGATCGTTTTATTTTTTCAAATTAACATTCCATTTAAAATTCACGTTCCATTGAAAAACTTTTTCGTGACATCATCACGAAACCGAATCACGAATATTTAGACGAAAATTCATAGCTTTATGATTTTGTTATTTTTCAAAAATTATTGTTCGAAGATACGCGAATCAAATATGTTCGATTTAAGAGCTTTCTACTCGACACCCCACGAACAAGTGATGAGAACACTGAGCGAACCACTGCTGGTATGACTTACCTACGCGCCCCATCTACCACGCATCCAACCCTTAGCTTTAATTCAAGAGAGTCTGCGAATTGAACTATTTTACTCGTAAATAAAATTGCGCGCATGTCACGATACGTTAAGCACATTCACGGTACTCTCCTTAAATAAATTATTCTAATAATCGATCATTCCTAGTTCTTAGCGATAAAATTCATGAGACTTTTCTTTTTTTCAATTTATTCTCTTTTATTTTATTCAATTTTTTAATATCCGTTTCTGTAATATCATTTATTCGTATCCTTATAAAATCTTCTCATTAAGAATTAGCTCGAATTTGAGTTTGTGTAATAAATATCATTATTCCTTTTAATCAATAACAATAAATCCAAAACGATGAGTAAATAAATAATAAATCGTACGGTAATCCTAAAAATTCATCAGGATCAGATATCAGATATAATGTATTACATATCAGATAATCATATATAATGTATTATTTAATACACATTATATACATTTACCACAGGATAATAAATTACTTCAATTGATTATCAAACTCTCGTACTTCAATGGTGATAGATCGATTAATCAAACTGTGGAGTCAATCGTACACGTTGTTTTTAGATGGAATCTCTGCTGATACTAATTTTTTTCACGTATTTGAAGTACCAACGAGTTATTTATTACCATCCGTACGGTGATAACTATAATCATATCAAGAAATGATTTTTATTTTAGAATTAATTGTTAAAGAAGAAAGAAGTTCGAAGGAACTTCTTAGAAAACTATAAAGATGTAAACGTGCGAACTCAATGCAAGTAATAAAAATATAATATTATAATGTATTCATGAATTTTGAAACCCTAGGGACATTCTCTCGACTTACTTATTTCGTATTCATTTTAAATATAATACGTATTATGCAACGGTATCGTAAGATACAATTTATTATGAAATTTTTTTCCTACTCTGCATCTCGTATTTTACTATAAAAATTTCTAGCGAACTTTTGTCATTATTTATAAGCCATTCGGACGATTCGATCGAGGATCATTCGATATTTAAATCTTTCTTCTTCTTTAAATCTTTACGCAGGTAAAAATGTATCACATCCTTTTGAGAACTATAAACAAACTGCCTATAGTGAAGATAAGTAATTTTTCTTTTCCTAGCCGGAGTCATTTCTCTCGCGTATGTAGGTAAATGGATTTGAAACCAATCTACGTGAAAGTGACCGCCTTTATACGATGGCTTGAAAACTTGAAACTGAGATTCCAGAAGTAGGATTACCGTGCCGATCACGAGAACATAAAGAAGAAGCTGCAAAAGTTTTTCACGTGAATTTCAACAAGTGAATTATTCCGATTTCTTTGGGACAATTTCATTAATTTTTTTCGAGATATCGGCTAATAAATTTTCTCATTATTTATTTCTTTTATAAATAAAATAATAAAAACTATTTTGCGACTCGATTCAAGATATTAACTTCCGAAGTAAAAGTAAGATATGTGAAACGTAATCATAGAATTTTTTTGCATTCACTACAAAAAAACGATGTTATCAAAGATTAAGAATCAACGATATCGTCGGTTCATTTGGAAAAATTATATAAAATGATGTGGAAGTAGTGAACGAGAGTAGTATTTCATTTCGAAGATCTTTAGCAAGTTTATCGATTTATCCAACACTTTGATAATTCTCTTTGGACAAACTTCGTTCAGAGTTTCCCAAAATCGCGTACTATATTAATTTTGCACGTAAATGAGTTAATTTATCTTATACATAGATGCAACTTTGTCAATTAACGGTATCAATTGTTATAATTTCGAATTATAAAATTTATTGTACGAAACGTACATCAAAGTATGATAAATCAACGATCATTGATTTTCTCGAACACGAGTTATTTTACAACAATAGTTTCTCTCTCTCTCTCTCTCTCTCTCTCTCTCTTTTTCTCTCTTCTCTCTCTTTCTCTCTCTTTCTTCTAATTTGAATTGATTATTAATCAATAAAAAGACAGACGTATGAATATTTTTGTAAATAAATATTATCATTGCTCTGTTCGCTATTATTCGCCCTTTAGTCGTATTAATCAAATTGCAGCACCATCTCTTGAATTTCACAGTGCGAATTTTTTTCTCTTTCTTCTTTCACAAAAAACATAATACGCTGCGGACATATGAATATGGACGAAAACGAGAATTTAGGATTCTCATACGAGCGTTGTATGAAAATAAAGGCATTAGTAAAGGTCAGTCCGTTCTCGAGAAGATATAAAACTACAAGAATAAATTTAAAGTTGACTACAATATTATGATTGGATTGTAAACAAATATACATATAAAAAAAAATAGAGAGAGAGAGAGAGAGAGAGAGAGAGAGAGAAATAGAAAGAAAGAGAAAGAGATAGATTTTATTTACCAAATACCAATATCGAAAAGTTTCTTCATTTTCGTGCGAATTCATTTTCACGTCTGTAATAGAATTGAATTCTTTCCATCTAAATCTTAAGGTAATATATTATAAAATAATAAGATAATTATTAACGATTTATATTGTTATTACCAATAGTAGTGAGCGTTTTGTAAGTAATCGCAAGATAATATCCAGGAGCATGCATTCAAATGCATATTGTCAAAATAGGCTCGATTATTGTCGGTCCCTTTAAAAAGGATTAGAAGTACGGAAAAAATAGAGTTCTTCATGTTTTTTTTAGCGTACGTTTTCTTTCATAGCATTTTCAATAAGTGACAAATTGAATCAATTATATGTTACATTGCTTAGGTTAGATTTTGACAAAAATTTAGTTGTGACAATACGACAGGATTTGAAATTAATGAGAACGTTGATAACAATGAAGTTGACTTTTTGTAAAGGAAAAAAAAAAAAACGAAGTATGTCCTTCGAGAATGCGAATTATATATAAAAAATGTATTAATCGAAAGAAAATCTCATCGATTTGATCTAACGAAAAATGAAAAGAATATTAAAACAATATAAATATTCGTCTTAATGCATTAGTATTTAAATGTCGAATATGGTCTTTTTATTCGTTTAATTTGATAATAAATCAAGATCGATATTTGATACGAAATCGTTCGTCGAATCAAAAAGATCAATCATTTTGACAGAAAGGTATTGATCGATCATTTTTTGTATTTAAATTTCACGTGTCTTTTCCAGCTTTCCTCTGCATTAAACGTGGAAAATGTTTTATGTCATGTTATTAATATATACAGTTTGCAATTTGGTATATAGCGGATAAACTTTGAAATGTATTGGCAGTGAAGCATGACACGCTATATTCTGCATGCAACAGAAGAGAAAAGGAAAACAGAGAGAGAGAGAGAGAGAGAGAGAGAGAGAGAGAGAGAGAGAGAGAGAGAGAGAGAAAGAGAGAGAGAGAGAGAGTATAAACTAAATGGGTTAAAGCTTAAAGGTTTTGCTTGGCTTTTGCTAAAACTTCGATTGGCTGTGAAGAGTGACTGCTTCAAAGAAAAGAAATTATAAATATGAAAAGAAAGGCAAAAGAAAATAAAGAAATAATTTTCCATAACAAACACGATTCCTTTGCTATTCCGTTATATTGAATTAAGAAAACATAGCTATCTTTGTCGTAGTATTTATCGTTAAATTGATCGATTGATAAAGAAGACCACAAAGGATGTTTTCTTGTTTTTTTTTTTTTTCTTTTTTTATATCGAATAGAATTACTAATAATTAAAATCGAATAAAATTAATAATAATGTTGATAGTAGTTAGAGCAAATATTAAAAAGACTTTTTTAAATGATTGATTAAAAAAAAAAAAAAGAAAAAAAAAAGACATTCCGTTCATCAATACTGACTTACTTTTGTACTTAAAAAATTTTCAAAAACATCATTAACAAAATATGTAAAGAAACCAAAAAAAAGAAAAAAAAAAATAAGGAATGCTAACTTCTTTATGTGTATGTATATATATATAAATAAAATTAACAACTAGATTTTTCTTCTAGTAGCTTAAAGCAAACAGAAGAATCAGAATCTTCGCCAATTATTAAAATACACGATCATAGTCATTATCAGAAACTACTACTGGCCGTTGAGATCGATTCTTTCACTATCTCTTTCGATGTTGTACTTTCCTCACTGCTCCGTTCCTGCATAATAGGATGTCCGTTGTTATTTAGAAGGGATTTGGATGAATCCTGATTCCTAATCTTTCGAATTTCATCGTAATGGTCGCACATAGATCTATCTCGAACAACTCGTTCTCGATTTGAAGAAAATCGAAAGACTTCTTTCGCCTGGCCAAATGTATACCTTAAAAAATATTTATATATATGTTAATATTATTATTAATTAATTAATTTCTTTTTATGTTCATTTATTTTACTCTTATTTAAACTATTTTTTCATCATCGAACAAACCTCATTGAGCACCTAAAACGTGGCAGATGAGCCTCTTCGCTGGATTTGCATCGGCAAAGATCGGGTGGCTTAATGGTCCAGCTTTTCCTTAATTTCCGTTTACAGCAAATCGTTTGCTTAAAAGCCTCTCTGTACTTTACGCTCATCATATTGTAAAGAATTGGATTTACCGTGGTACTAAAGTAGTAAAGGCATCCGCTCAAAATATAAAGCCATTCGTTTAAATCAGGATAATAATCAGAATCCTTTGCATAAACGTAAAGCAATCTCTGAGCATGAAAGGGTGCCCAACAGAGAAAAAACATGACGACGACGACACCTATAAAAAAGAAATAATCTTTTGTATCGTATACTTCCATTATACTTCTAAATTCAGAATTTTAATAAGAGGAACGACAATGTGTACTTAACATTCTAATGGTGGATTTTCTAGATTGAACCTGTCGCGTTTCTCCATGAATCGAGCTGTGAATGACCGGCCCAACCGTATGTCTCATACTCCTTTTTATTTCCAAACCCATCCTTGTGTAAACAACGAGAATAACAAGCATCGGTAAAAAGAAAAAGATGATGCAGCTTATCTCGTAGAGCGGAAAATTCGGCATGTTATTAGATAGTATCGCGCAGATCGCTGACTCGGCGGAACAATTCCCTGATTCTACGTACATACAAATGTTGAAATTAATTATTATTCTCATATATACATATATATATATATATATATATATATATATATATATATATATCTTATAATCTTTTGAACAATATAATAATACGTGTTAAGTTTATATAGGTACTATTATAGAAAATAGAATAGATATGAAGTATCATATCTTTTTCGACAATCAAAATACAAGCTATTATTTCTTTATTAACTTGGAGGGTACTCGACATAGTTGACTTTAGTATAAATGGCGAACGGTATTGCTGATACTAAAGCAATAGACCACGCGGCGAAAATAAACCGTATTGGTCTTTTCAGTCCACTCATAGTATAAACACGAAGGGGATGACAAATGGCAAAATATCGTTCCATGGAGAAAGCCACTATCGTGAGAACTGATACGTAAGAAGACCTGCGAAAGAGATGTAGAAACTAAGATAAGAGATTGTTAAGGAAATGGTGGATGAGAAAAGATCGGTCTCTTACATTTCGGACACGTATGCTCTAATTTTGCAAAGTGCAACTCCCAAAGTCCATGGATATTGTTGCCAGAATACGCTGAGTTCATTCGGCAAACCTACAATTTTCGGATAAATTCCAATATTAAAATATCATTTTGCATTATATATTTTTGATCGATATTATTCTGTATTATTTTTTTCGAATTTTTCGTAAAATTAATTTTTTTCTCCAATAATTTAATCTTTTATTATGTAGATAAACACATAGTATGTATTTTACTAATAACGAATAGTGCTAATGCTGATGGTGCAAGCTAATTGGTATTAAGGATAATTTTCATTTGATGATACAAATTTGACAGAGATTTGAGATGTCTCGTAATGACGTAAATAGAAGCAACTTTACTATCGATAAATAAGACACCGACGAGATAAAATCGCGAGTGTACAGAGCACACACAAAGCTAAGATTAATTTAAAACTGTTATCTTCATTTCACATTTAGGAGAGGAAAATGTATCGCGTATTGAAATCAAACGTCTCAATTTGTAAAATATCTCAATTTTCAACGATCTTTCTCCTTCGAAAAAAAAAAAAAAGAAACGATAAAAGAAAATAAGATCTGCATCAGGAATTTGCGTCATTGTAATCTTTACTATCTCGTTTAGTTTTACAAATGTTCACGACCTTAAAAATCTAATCGCATTATCGTTGTCACGAACGTGTTTTAATCGATTATCAGAAATTATCGTCCATCAAAATGTTTCCATTCTTAATTAGAGTAAAGCAACTCGAGCGATGAATATCGTCATTCGTTTGACGTAAAATGTACAAAATCAAGATAGATAGGCAATAGATAGAGAATGAAAAAGTAATATACCTCGGCGATTTAATTAATTTTTATTAACGTTGGCTTATTATGTAACGTGAAAAATTTTCTTTTAAATGCACCATCAAGGAAGATGCAAAGAAAGCTTACCGAGTATAAGTAGAGTCAGGTCGGAAATAGCCAAATTGAAGAGATAGTAGTTAGTTGAAGTTTGCATCGATGTATTTTTTGCAATAACCGTACAAGTGGCGATATTACCAAAAATTCCTGACACAAAAATTGCCACATAAACGGTAGTTAGAGGCAATACCATACTCATAGGGAGATATTTCGAACCTAATATTTCATTAAGATATTCGGCTTCCGTCATATTTTTTATATCCATCTTGGTCCAAAAACCGTCTTCGTCAAAAATTGCACATCCCATCTTGACAAATAAATTTTCCTTGAATATCACAATGACGACGGTAGGATGAAATTAGATTCTTCGAGAATGTCACTCTGTGTTTTTCATTCTAACTTGAAAACTGGTAATGTCGCTGATACTTGAAAGTTAAAAGGATTAGGCTTTCGTTCGAACAGCAAATCCAAATTCAAAAAGATCCTTATCGAGCTGGCAATGTGTCTTCTTGTTGAACATGAATGATCATATTATTTTTCTACTTTTAATTCTAATATCATCGTTGTTTTTCGTTTGATGACAATTGGACTGATGAGTAATTGCATTTTATCGGTAAAATGATCCTCTTATACATTCGTTCGTTCGTATTCTCTCGTGACACGTTTTTAATAAATAAATCTTTTCTACTTTTTTTTTATTTTTTATTGTTATTTAATAAACAAAATTTCCTTGTGTATATCAAGAAAGACCAAAAACAGATTCTTGGGAATAACTTAATGTTATGATGGTCGCGTTTGCAAACAATTAGAATATCGAAGGTGACCGTTTCCCTTTGCAAGCTTTTGTTATAGAATTCCCCCACAATCTTCGACGACAGGCGGAAACACACTGACTTTAATAATCGGTAGTGATAACATTTAATGTCATCATGTATCTCTCTAATTTCGCCGATAAAAGATAAGTTCTCTTATTCGATTCGAAATAACATAAACTTTCTAAGATTAATTTATGCATTGTACCTCGTATCGTTATAGTATATCATAGTCTTATCTATACTACCGTCATTTCTTAATCTTATAAGATATTTTATTTTCTCATACAAAATTGTCTCGTCAATTGCCGTACAATAAAACGTGCAATTTGCAACTGTTTTAAAGTACTCTATAGTTCAGACAAAACGTGACGTAAAATATTTTCCAATATCGATTTTAATCAATTTATTGTAGATTAATTTTTTAAAATTATAATATTTAAAATTATATCATATTAGGCTCAATTTGTACAATAGTTTATGTAATCTAATTATGAAAAATAATGATTATTATCATTATACCATATACATTCAACAATTTTTGTTTTTTAAACAATTATCGAAGAATTATCAATTGCTAAAATAATGAAACGAATCTTGCTATTTTTTTTTTATGATAGAATAATAATTTTTATTTGTAATAAAATAAGATAATTTTTTAATTGGATTGGTCAATTGAATAATTGGACACGACAATAAATTCGATTTATATACAACTTTTTTATAAAGTTTTACAAAATACCTTATATTAATTACTAGTCGGATTCATTAGAACTTGTGTCCGAATCACTTGATCTATCAGAAACATAAGTTATCCTATTTGTATTTACAAAAAGTTCTTCCTCTTCTTTATCTTCTTCTTCGTCACTATTATCTTTTATCGTTTTTTTAGATTCCTTTTTATTCAAGACTTCGTCAAATTCCAATGGCCAACATTTTTGTACATGGTACCACTTTATATGTTCCTAAAAAAAAAAAAGAAAAAAAGAAAAAAAAAACAATAGTATTATATTTTTAATTGCATTTACATATATACCTACAATGAAAAAACTTACTCGTGTTAATATCTTGACTATCTCTGCTTTGACCTTATCGCCTTCGGCAATGGGTTCAACTAATACGAAGTCTCCCCTTTTTATCCAAATGTGTCGTCTAAACTTCACTGGCATTGATACAAGATATTGTTCACCAGCTGAGTTTACAATCTCATGGAGATTATTGCCGCGCGATTCGACAACTTTAACGATAGATTGAGATTTTGTTGGAATACTTAAGTCTTCCACCTCCTTCACAACATGTTTACGTTTTGTTGTTTTTGACATTTTCACTCTGATAATTTATAAATGGCGACTGTAATACATTGAAAATATAATAATTAAATAAAATTCATATTTAAAGATTCAACTAAATATAATATTTCGATTCGAACGATTTTTTTTTTTTTTTTTATTAACTTAAACTCGTTTTAAATTGAATTAAATTATTTTGCGCTTTCTGTTTATCATATTACATATTTTTCTTATCACGTTTAGTTCGATGCCACGATCCTAAGGATCCATCAGACTTTTCCAATGCTGCATGTATATCTAAACTTTCTCCAACAGGGATACTATATCCATTTTCAAGTCCATGAGGATTTGATGGTGTTTTACAATCTTGACTTGATTCTTTTCGAAGAACCGTATCTACTTCTACAGATGCAAAAAAAGCTACTGACATTGGTAAATCGTTCATACCAAGCCTCAAGGCACAGAAAGATCTTGTCATAAGATTTGTTACATGCATTGCAAGAGCAGCATTGTATTTGTATCGTGATGGAACTAAATATCTTACTTCATCGTGAAAAGAAAGACAAAACCTTGCATTATCTTGCATTAACCATCTCATTGAAACCAACATTAAATGAAGAAAATCAACTGCACCACTTTGTACTACCCAATTAATTTTAGTTGGTAAATATTTTTCTTCTTCGTCCTCACACTCTAATGCTCGACTAAGTCTACAGTTTAAAAATGGCGTTACTGGTTTAGGACTACAAGCTATTTCCTCAAGTCTATTAAACATTGCTGATTCTGAACCACCAACCCATTTGCTCTTGTTAAACATTTCCATAAGTGATTTTTGAAAAAGTTTTGCTATCTTCATAGCTTCATACGATGTATATTGTCTATCCTCCAAATCTTCATTAATATACTCAGATTTCAATGTATATACTTTATTACCCTTTGTCAAAGCAAACATTTTTCGAGATTTAGATACGGCATTACTTTCTGTCATGGTAGGATTAAATTGTTTTAACAATCTTTCAGCAAACTTTTGCCCGGCACCATAAATTCTTGCATAATTGATAATTTTTGCATGATCTCTAGATATTCCCACAGCTTTTGCAGTAACACTGTGCATGTCTGTTCCATTTGATTTGTTTCCTATTAAAGTCATCCATCCAAAAGGTGTTGCTCCATGCACTTTCTTATAATATGCATCTCCAATGATTGATGCAATCCATAATTCTTGACTGTCAACATCAGCACCAACTATGTTATATCCTGGTGGAGCTTGTATCATGGATCGTAATTCAGAACCTATACGTTCGGCATGTGCATTAGAAGCAGTCATCCATGTAGGTTCTACTGCTCGCCTTGTTAATGTTCCACAGACAACCACTTGTGGAAGTATTGCACCAAATTGTGTATTGTGTTTCTTTAAACTATTTGGCAAACAATACTTTTCAAACCAGACAACCATTTGGGACATGATCCTGTCTCTGTTGTTTCTCCAATAAGATACCTTTCTTGCTATTTTCAAAATTTGTGCAGCACTTGAATCTAATCCAGCAAGTACATTATCCGAAAACTTGTTCAAAAAATCTTTAGCCAAGGGATTACCGACATTGAAATTAATACCATCTTTGTGTGGTAATTTGAAGAAGTAACAACAATTATCTAAAATAATATCGCACCAAATTCCAGTACCTTTGTACTTAGTATCATAATCTGTTGTACTTTTTCTCTTGTATCTCCAAAATTCTGCTTTATAAAGATCGTTTTCTAATTTTTTATTCAGTATTAACATTGTATCATCTGTAGAACTTTCATAATTAGTTGTTTCTGGTAAAGGACATTGATTTAACAATTGTTTTAGAGGTAATATAGTTTCAATATTTGGATCATTGCTATATGGTACTAATATACCCCAACCATGTTTCTTAATATAATGCAAAGGATAATTTTCCCATGTTAAATTTAAAAGTTTTGGAGTAATCTGCGTAGATGTACTTATATGTTGTGGTCCAGGTTCCCAATTTTCATCCTCATTTTCAGTTTTTTTAGGACAAAGTTTTCTATACCAAGCAGGATATCCAGCCATATATGGTAGTTTAACTGGTAACAAGTATTTTGTTTCTTCTAGATAAGAAAATTCTTTTTCCAAGGGATCCTCGTCTTCATCATCTGTTAAATATGTTTCTGAATTAATGTCACTAGTTACTTTATTATTATTTTCTTTGGTTTTTAGTTCTTGTAACTTTGTCTTAGACAAAGAAGTTTTCATCTTAATATTTTGAGTACTCCAATCCTGATCCCACATCCATAAATCCTCTTTATATTTTTCATTATGCATTAATTTACAAACAGTATTTGCTCTTTTAGTGAGTATAACCTTAGATTCATAATTTAAGTCTTCATAAGTAGACTCTGATTCTTCTAAATATCTTTGCCAATTGGAATTTACTGGAAGATATGTACAACTAAGCTCTAACATTCCAGCGAATGTAACAGGATGTGGAAATCTTTCTTGAAATATTGGAAATAATTTACAAAAGACATTATGTGTAGCCAATACATCAGAAGCACAATAAGACATTAAATCATTAAATTGTTCTCTTATGTCATCCAAAGATCCTTCTAGAAATATATTTCTTTGTTCTTTGCTGACATTTTTTCCGCAATAAAGTTTATGTACTTCACTCAAACTATTTGTTGAAGTATAGTTCAACCATTTTTCGGTATCATGTTTTTGTTTTTCACTTCTTAAAATTGCTCTCTGATAACTATTAAGTCCACTGACACATATATGCAGTGACATTGTGTCTACAAAACGTGTTCCAGTAGAATTTAACCAATATTGTTCTTTTATTCTTGTTCTATCATATGAAACATTATGGCCTATAATGATCTTTGGTTTTTTATGAGAATTCTTCAATTTTATACCATAATCATCTGCATTACTTTCTATAGGAATCAACATATTGGAAGTAAAATAATTAGTACCAAAATTACCTTTTACATTTTCTATAAGAGTTGGTGATACCCATCCATACCATGCTTTTTCTGTAACAGCTGTAGCTATCGTAGGTAATGGACCTTCTTTTACACAAACTTCTACGTCTAAAATCATTGCATCTTCTAAAGGATAATTTACACTTTCTGCACCATCACTGGTATATCTAGTCCAACCTTTTTGAAACAACCATTTTGAAGGTATTTCTGGTATCTTAGTAATAATTTTATTTATGATCTTTAGATAAGGTAAGATTTGTTCAATAGCAATATTATAAAAGTGTTCTTCCAAGTCCTTCCCTTTCAAAGGTGGTAAACATATATCAACGTCTGATATTGCCTTTACATCTTCTGTATTTATTCCATATTTATGTAAATCTTTTTTTATATTTTCTATTTCTTCTTGAGAAAGACATACATGGTTTTCATTTTTATTGAATAAATGCTCATGCAATGGTTTAGAAAGCATTTGCATATTAATTTCATTAAATCTGGTAATATTATGAATATCGTCATTGTTATTGTCATTTATAGTTTGCTTTGTATTTTCCTCTTGTATATCTTTTCTATGTTCGCTATTATAATCATTTTGTGTACTTTCTGATGAATAGTTTGGTTTCATAAACGGAAATAAAAATGCTTGTTCGAAATTGTCAGGTATTTTAGGTTCATTTGCAACATAATATTTATTAGATATATTTTGATTTTCTTTATATGAAGATAAAGATGAGAAATTCATGAAATTCGTATCACTTTGATCGTAAATAGTATCGTTGTTATTAGAGATTACATCGTTAGAGGTTAAGGCGATACTACTATTAATTTTAATATTTTCCAACTTTTTGTTATGTAAAATGAATCTTTTTTTAACAACTTTTTTATGATTTTGTGTATCAATCTTAATATTGGTGCATTTATGCCTTATGCAAATGTGAATAAGACGTATTTTTAATCGCATCTTAAAACGTGTTCGCAGTCTAACACTTTTTCCAAAATATATAACTATCTTTAACACGTGACACGAAGTTATGAAAAAATTTGAAGAGTATCTTACCTATATAATAAAATAATTGAATTATATTATCTTAAAAATCTTTTATCAAATCATAATAGTTATGTAAAATATTATGTTGAGCTTATATTAAAAGTTTCACTAGAATATATCAAAGTAGACTTGCGTAAACAATTTATATACCAATTCTCTTCCATAAGGTTAAAATATAGAGTTGAACGCATGGAAGGGAGCTTACATATATCTAGGAATAATTAAGTTCATCCATTTGGAAATTATTTATCCTTTTGTATAATAAATTCTTCTTGTTTGTTTAGTTTTACAATTTTATTGTAATTAATGTAAAGTGATTTATTTATAAGGCAAAGAAAATAAATCAGACAAAAAAATTTCCACGATTCTGATTGGCTGTAATCTAACGTTCGTTTCACATATAAAAATAGTTCACTTTTTGAACACGAAGCAATTTCTATTTACTCTTTGTTGAATGTAGATTTTAATAAACTAAATGATCATTATTTAAAAGTAAATTATAAATCTTTTCTAACGTTTAATTGTGTGTCAATTAACGTTAATATTACTATTATCAACTTTCGCTAGTAAATATTATTCCGAATATTATTAAAAGTTATTATTCTGTTGTAATAGATGGAAACATATAGAAGTAACCTCAATTGTGTCATTGCAATTTTATTACTTTTGTTTTTAATAATATCGTTTGTGAATTGTCAACAACAATAGAAGAAATTTTTATTTTTTATATGTGCTTTTACAGTTTTTATGTATTTTTAATAAGAAAAATTGCTTTCAATAGGGTATATGTATCGAGTAATACATTCGACAAATCATAAAATTAATAATAACGTATATCTTTATAGTACGTTGTGCAAAAAACCATAAAAAATGTTTTAATATAATTTTATAAAGTAATTTAATATAATTTTTCGATTTGTTACAGAGAATTATCATGGCTATAAGAAAGTATATTATTTCGAAAAATTTTAATGTTTCCTTGACGCTAATTGGTTCTCAAGTTCGCGCCTGTCTTCTGTTTGCGCCTGTCTTTTGTTCGCGCCTGCGCAGTTTGCAGTTCATTCCCAACGAATTTCGAGGTATGCGTTATCAATAGTTATTAATTAATTAATTAATAAATTATATCATTGCAATCGTGCGCGAAACACAAATGTAATCGAGTGTTTGTATCGTTAATAGAAATAAAAATATCGCAAAGTAGAAACAATGTTCGTTCGTATTTCGCGATTTAAACAAGTGTTTTTTGCATCGATTGCATACAATGTAATCGTTAGAATCAGTGATTGTTCGCAAAGTTTCTTGCTTTTATAATAGTCGCACAAATTGTATTTATAAAAGACATTAGATGCGTATTAGAGTCAGTGTGACATCATTCAAGAGAATCTCCGACCAATTTCGATGTCGACCTATCTCATTTACAATCAGCTACGACGTATCATCCATCCTCAATTTCAAGTATTTTCGAGCCATCCGCAAAACTTCTTAAGTAAGTGGAATTTTTAAATCTCTCCAATCACTCAATCATGTCAAAGATAGGAGATCCAAATTTTACTTTATATTAGTCTTTTGAGTATATTTTAATAATATACTTCTGTAAAACAATTGAGATAGATCACAGAGTTTATGATATTCATACGCGAGTTTTTTCATTTGTCCTGTTATATGTAGATAATAGATATCGTTCGAATAATTTCTTTGTACTGTTTTATCATGCTATATTCAATCGTAAAGGTAGGAAACTTCTTTAAGAAAGGAAAAAGAAAAAAGAAAAAAAAGAGAAAAAGAAACACTCAATGATCGTTGTAACTTAGAAAATTTCTCCACAGATAGCAGCATGGTCTCGATTTTTTTTTTTTTTTCTGAAATCTTTTTGGTCTTTAGAAAATTGCGTAGGAAGAAGCAACCGTAGTATAGAAGAAACTAATCCCCGGGGAAATTAAAAAGAAAAGTAATTATAGTCGTTAAAGTTACGGAAATTACACTCTTCCTCGACAAAGAGATTCTGTCGTTATATATTTTAATAGCCTAGCAGACGTCATCTTTGAAAAGATAAAGTTGTTATAAAGTTTCCTTTCTATAGGGATAATTTAGATATGAGAAAGATAATAGCAACCTCCTTAAAAAGGAAAGCAATTTTTATAGAAAATTTCAATTACATTTACGTTATTCGGGGGATCAATAAGATGATAAAAATCTTGGCAATCGTTAAATGTCCACAGTAAGGGAAAAGGATAGTAATGAATTCGTAAGAATAGAAAAGTCGTGCATGCCTGAGTTGCGAAATTCATTTAAATAAGAAACGCAAGTTATGGCTTTAACATTTTATGATGTATAAATATAAAAATATTTGTCGACGATATAAATGACATTTTTTTTTTTTTTTTTTTTTTTTTTCTTTAATCTCCAACCCTTCGTCTTGGAATTGTGTCTCCCTTTAATTCGCATTGGAAGCTCGAATTTTGATCGTCAGTAAACTTTGCGATTTTTTCTTTTTCTTTTTTTTATGATTTATCAATCAGTTACATGCTATCGATGAAAATCCTTGATAATGATAAGTAAACTCATTTTTTTTTTTTTTTAACAATACCGTGTAAGTACCTACACAATCTTGATGTGACGATGTTATAAGAAGGAGGATCGATAAATTTAATTTCAATTTGCTAATGTTTGCTTTGTGATACGCATTTCTAATTGAAGAAGACGTTGAATAAATCCTCGAAAGAAAAAAAGAAAAATAAAAAAAATATATACCTCGTTTCTTATGTATCACGATGATTGGATCTGTTAAAATTTTGTATTTTTGAATTACTCGTTAGCTCCTCGATAGAGAAGTACGGTCGAGGAAATAGAATTTTTCTATGAGAACTTGGAGGCGACCATCCGACGTTGTAACCTTGGCCTCTACTGTTGGGATATCACATTAACACTCCAGGACACATATAAGAGATGTTAATGCTGGACACGCGATCGCGCGCGAACACGCACGCATATATATCTTTATATATATATATATATATAATATATATATATAAAAAAGAGAGAAAGAGGGAGAGAGAGAGAGAGAGAGAGAGAGACAGGAAGAGAAGGAACTCTTTCGATTGACCGTTCTTTTCGTTCCGCGTTCTTATTTCAAAGGTTCGCAATAAACTAACTCCAAAGAAAAAAAGAGAAAAAGAATTTATATGCTGCCGCCGCTTACAATTAGCAATAGCTCAGATAACAAAATGGCCCGATCTTCAAATCTTTCTTTCGTAAAGAAGCAGCGCGTTGACCTACGTTTTCATGCCTTCTCGTGATTCCACTCAATAAGATTGTTATCGTCTCATCCGTTTCGTGTTTGTTCTAAAAAAGATTTTGATATTTCCTTTTGGGACATTTTTATTTTTCTCGAAAGAAAAAAGAAAGAAAAATTCTCCAATAATATCGAGTTACTGTATAAACGTTGTGCGTTAAACGTTGTGATTTAACTTTTATTCCATTATACGCAAATAATAAAAGATCATGTGTGCTAATCTTATTATATCGTGTTATCCTACGATATTCATTGATATCATTGTAAAAGAATGTTAGAAGACAAGGATAATAGAGCGAAGTGCAAAGTTCATAGGTTCTTTCTATAGAGAAGGAAGAATTCATGCGATGCGATTCGCGCAGCACGGCACTACGGCGCGTCACTTCCTGACCGCGTGAGTGAGCTCTGACCCGTTTTACGAAGAAAGAAGCCAGGTCGAGTCTCTATCGGCTGTCCATCTGGTTGGCGTGTGACCTTTCGCATCCTCGAGCCACCCCTTCTTTACCTTGCGAATAACGAACGAAGTAAGTCAGAAACGAAAGAAAGGAACGATCGAACAACGAAGAATCGCAAGCGTACCTCTTACTACCATTTATTTTTCTTTTTCTTTCTCTATCTATATTTCTCTGTCTCTTTCTCTCTTTCTCTATATTTATCTATCCATTTCTCTCTTCTTTCGAGAGAATAGTAACAACCATATCGAAGAACAGCGAGCAAAGTACGTTGCACAACAGATATACATATATATATACACATATATATACATAGACATACACACACACACACACACACACACACACATATCGATGTTCGTCTTCGTTCCTTGTTGATTTGCAATTCCGATTCGACGTATGCTAATTTTCAAAAGCTCTTCCCGAATATCGGAAAACAATCTTCGCTTTTCTCTCTATGCCGTCTTAGATTTCCCCTGTACCTTGGATTTTCTTTGTCGTTCGTAAAAAAATCTTTTTATTTTATTTTTTTTCTTTTTTTTTTTTTTTTTTTTTTTTAATATTATATTTTTAAATATAATCGTGTGTCGATAATGCGATAAGACGTAACAATTCTCAAATAATGAAAGATGCGTTAGACGAGGACAGAAAAGTGGAAAAATGTATCTATAGAAATTTTCTGTCTCTCTTGGCACTTTTTCACGTATCAATTTAAATAGAACATCTATAGGAATAACGCTTTTTCATACGATAAATTTTTTATGATTAAAGGAGTAACGCCGATAAAACGTTTGACTAATTAAGATATTTATTATAGCCTATACCTTCTTCCTCTTCTTTTCCGATAGGATATGCATCAAAGAGCGCATAAATTCGTAGAACGAAAGCACAGAGACAATAAGTTTTCTTTCATATTCGTCTCGAAAGTGACGCTTATTATCCGTTTGTTTCTTGAACGACGAAATCGTAAAGTAGTGATAACGTCGTTTGAGAGAAAAATGATTTTATGAAAGTCAAGCTTAAATGTCAACTGGTTCGTGTGAAAATTCGTATATTAAAGGTGCATTCCGTTAGGAAGTTCGAGTTTTCAACGACGTCGCTCTCGACGGTTTTTACTCGAAGATTCCCGATAAGGGAATACGGCGAAAAACGGAAACCATTTTACCTGGCAAATGTGCGGAGTAGTTCCGCAGTTATCACGAAACGACGACAAAAAAAAAGAAAACAAAAAAAGAAAAAAAAAAAAAAAGAAAAGACAAAAAAGCGAGAGAAAGATACGTTTGCTGTGTTTAAGTTTGACAAGATGATGCGAGCTTAAAGAAAAGTATGAAAAAGCTCTTGATATTTTCCTATATAGTTTAAAAAAAAAAAAAAAAAAAAAAAAAAGAAAAAAGTTCATGTTTAATGACGTTAATTTACTTAGCTTCGCGAGGTCAGCATACGACTCTTTCATCGATCATCTTTTATCACAAGCCACGAACATTAGTGAAATTCATAATTCATCTTCCTTAATCTCCTCGTATTTATATAAAATATCTACACATATAGATGTGTATGTATATGTGTGTATATATTTAATAAATATTTAAAATAATAAAATACAAAGAAAAAGATATAAAAGAGAACGTATTATAATTGTATTTAGAATTATTAATAGGAATATTTACTTATCAATATTTTATTAATCATGTGATATTTTGAAATATTTTTCTGAAGCTTTTTGTTTAAACAGTATTAAATATCATATAACATATATATTTAAGTGTTTCAATTTGAAAAAACTCACCCTGAATATATATATATATATATATATATATATATATATATATATATATATATATATACATACACACACACACAATATACAAATATTGTACATGAACACTCTCGTTCAATCTCAAGATGTAATTTAGATAATCGACGCACGACACAAACGTCCTCCGTCTACTCTTCGCGAAACATTTTATATAAGATCGTTATCTCTATTAGACCCCTTTTTTTCTTGTTGTAACTTCGAAAGGATTTTCAGTGATTCGATCTATCAAAAACTAGAAGGGAACGTAAAAGATATGAGCGAATTCGAGAACGCCTTGACCCGTTCCTCTCTTTTTCTCTTCGTCTCCTTAGGTATTCATTGTCTCCCTTGTTAAGAGTGACGTCACGATTAGATATCACGTTTTAAAGTTAGGTCATCTTACTACGTCATCGAGTGAGTTCACAGTGACCAGAGGAGAGCGTTGCTCGCAAACGATAGTAACGCGATTTGCGTGTCGAGCCTTTATTTCGTCTTATCGAAACAAAATCCCAAGGGACTCTAAGTAAATACGCAGGTTTTCTCGGATCGATCTATCTAAAGATTTAATTTCATTTGAATAGGTACAATATATAAGGGGATATTTAAAAAAAAAAAAAAGATATTTCGTCTTTCTTTTGTTTTCTTTTTTCTTTTTTTTTTTTTTTTTTTTTTTGTTTTTTACGTAAAATCGTTCTTTCGCTCGAATATGTATTATTTGTCTCTTATACTTTACAAAGTATAAAAAATTATAAAATAGTCATTGATTTTCTTATACATAATACTTTTGTTTCTATTATTAAGCGCATCGCGAAACAAAACGATTGGCCAAAGTTTAGATCATACCTATGACTATCGATTCTGTCGGCTAATTCGCTTGTAAGTCCCTTGTCGATCAACGTTAACACGCTCTCGCACTTCGTGCTTGAATAATTGAAGGCTCCTCGAGGAACGATCAAGCTCATCGAATTAGGTCGAGTAGTATCAAACTGATCGACAGGATTGGTAAGGACGACCTTGAGAACGTTTCGATGGCACCGCCTGTAACAAAAGGAAATGAAATCAGGATCGATCGTGTTTTCTCGTCTAATGCGAAATAAATATTAACGACGACGTTGAAGGATGGAAAGGAGAAGGTTAGAGTTAAAAGTATGAAAATCGTGCAAGTCGCGAAAGGAAATGAAAACTTTAAAGAACGCCGATAATTCTCTTTGAAATCGATATGAAATCATAATGAAATTACTTTAGGAGCCATATTTTTTAAACAGGTTTTAAAGCTAGTACCACTGAATACGAAGTCTTACGGAAATACGAGAAATGTCTAAGATGAGATTCGTAATTTAACCGAGATTTTATCGATACGGTCGATCGCAAAAATTGTAATACACAAACGAAACGAAAGGTAGTTTGAGAAAGAAGAAAGAGAAGTTCACAGCTGACATGCAAGAGGTAATTGTAGGTCACATTACTTCGTCACATAAAAAGTTTTTTATACGAATACAAAAATGGCACTAGCTAATGCTCTTAGCTTCGCCCTTGTTCTTTTTTTTTTATATATCTATATATGCAGATACATATATCTAGATAATATAAGTAGATGTATATACAATATTTAGAAGAATGAAAATATAGATATAGAAGAGTGAGAAGAAATTTGGAGGAGAATAAAAATTTTTCGATTGGTCTGATGAGTTTAATGTCAAGGTTACTTACCCGGTATAGCAAAACCTTTCAAATTCTTCTCGCATACGGTGTCATTAACCTGAACGTATTGCCAGTCGCACGTACACAGACCGTTCATGCAAATTGCTCGATTCTGATTGAAATCTAAGTAACACTCGCCGCGTGACATACACGATTCGCCGAGAACTGAAATAGAATCGATTCTGATTATTATGCTAATTCGATGGTTTGTTATTACGATATGTATTTATATTGAATCGGTACGCGGATGTTCTTTCTCTCTTATTTTTCTTTTTTTTTTTGTTTAAAATAGCAATAATAATGAAGTTATCGTATATTCATACGTTTCTTTGTCAAACAGCTGGAGTATCTGAAGTAACGATCTTTGCCACAGCCGCAAGATTTAATCGACAAAGAGTTGCTCGAATTCCAGGAACAAATTGCATTTGGCGTTACAGCGTTACATTGAATATCATGCGAACATTCTTCCCCGTATTTTGCTTCTAAAATTAAAAGAAAAATTATCTCGAGTAAATTATAACGAAGTAGCAAAGGTATTTGTTTAGATAGGGAATTATAATTTTTACTTGGCAAGCAGGTAGACGTCGAAGAGCTAACGTAACCTTCTTTGCAAGTACATACTCCGGAAGAACAAGAAGAATACATCGGTTGACAGTCCTTATCCAAAGTGCAGTTTGCATTTATACCTGAAATAATTAGAGGATCGATTAGAGTAACAAAATAAATTATCCTTGTAAATTCGATTAATTTAATATTTGTTTACCTGGATAGCACATTTTCTTTAACTCATAATATGTCTTATCGCAAGTGCATACATTGTTTGTGCATACGGAATGTGAGGTCGTACAATGTTCGTCGTATTCACAAAACATTCCCAATTCTGAAATAAATGTGAATAGGAAAGTTAAATGATCGGTAAATAGGTGAGTGATACTTTTGTACATCGATCGAAATTCATTTTAAATTTACCCGCGTTACTATTTATACAGGCCGTTCCGTTAGAGTTCGAATGTGTGCCTTCGGAGCAATAGCAAACGTTGTTCGTACAAACGAGCGTGCCGTTCAATCCCTCAACATAACAATCCTCGTTTGTTTTACAACTCTCATTCATTCCTTTATTCGACCAACAAAATAGCAATTCTTCGATGAAATGAGATCTCTCTTCATTACACAGACATCTTTTATGTTTACAAATCGCGTCAGGACCAAAGATGGAACAGTGTTCGTCCCGTTGACAAGATGAGTTGTATTTTCTCGTAGCTAAATTATCGATCGAATTTTTAAAGTAAAATGTTGGCCTTATTTTTATATATATTTAAAAGTAAAATTTACCTTTCAGACATTCTTGATTATTTTTCGACGCGAGTTTTGTATTCGCACAATTCCACACTCCATTTTTACAAATCGAGTTTTTAATATTCACTAAATCATTATTTTTACAATTTTGTCCAAGTTCTGTACGAAGAAACATTGTTAAGAGTTTTTACTTCTTTAGAAGAAATAAATTTCAAACTAATATGAAGTATACTGCAATCTTTAGTTTACCTGGAACGCATATTTTATTTTTACTTGTAGAAGGTACAAAGTGTGCGCGTTTGCAAATACATTTTCCTGATGTATCACAAATTGCATTCTCATGGATTTTGCAATCTGAATCTTTGGTACAATCATTCCATTCAGTAATTGCTTCTGTCATATAAATTGAAATGGAATTATTGATCGTATCTCTATTTGTTAATAAATATCTATCATATTTATCGGCAAATTTTCTATAATCGGAATTGAAGGAAATTCGCGATGTTATATTATAATTTGTTTTCTTTTCGTCAAGAGTACATTTAAAATTGACGCAGTAAGCATCTTTGGTAAATTTGCAATCGATATCGACTAAACATTCTTCGTTGATGTCTGTAAAAGGAGAAATCGTATTAAATTATCAAATCATTTTATAAATTCCGTAGATAAAAATATCTGAATATATCTTACTTGCTTTCTTACGACAGGAACGATATTCGCGTTGGTAAAAACCATCACGACATTTACAAATTCCATTATCGCAGACGGTCGACCCAAATTCAAAGTTTATGTAACAATCATCGTCGTTTT
This sequence comes from Vespa crabro, assembly GCF_910589235.1. Classification (NCBI taxonomy): domain Eukaryota; kingdom Metazoa; phylum Arthropoda; class Insecta; order Hymenoptera; family Vespidae; genus Vespa; species Vespa crabro. Next base: position 10,267,626 of record NC_060958.1, on the reverse strand, counting down.
TACATTTCCCAGTAAGCTCTAAAATTTTTAAAGTTCACAAAAGAAGATTAGAGACCCGATCGTCGTTCTTTACTTCCCTCTTTCCACCCCTCCCTTCCTCTATTCCTTCCTCCACCCCGCTCCTCCCTCTTATTTCATATCTTATCTTCTAGCACACACCCACGTCATAATTTTCGTGATCTTGCGACTTACCCACTGTCTTGTAACATCTACCATGTAGGTAATGGAATCCGGGTGCGCAGATGCATGCATTTTCAATGCACTGTCCACCAATAAAAAGATATCTCGAACATTGTATTGTTTCCTCGCATTTGTCACCATAGCCCTTCGCGACTTTAGAAAAGTTTAACGATTCAAATCATTCGGCATTGTTAATTTTAATTCATTGATTGATGCGATAAAAAAAGAAATAAAAATGAAAGAATTACCTCGTAGACAGGTGGTCATATCATTGTTGAAAACATAACCGGGTGAACATTGACATTGTTGTTCTTTACAGATACTACCATTGGCCGTACATTCTGCGTCTGATTTGCAACTCCATTCAATATTGTTCGTTGAAATATAATTATTCTCCGATGGATGATCGAACGAGGTACCTGAAATTATTACGAGCGTCCTATTATTTGATTTTGATAAGTTCGAAAATGTGACAAAGTGTGATTTGTTTAATAATTAATTTAATTTAATTTAATTATTAAATTAGTTTAGTAAAAAATACGCTAGATAATTTTTAAATTTATCATTACTAGTCTGATTATCGCGCATGCGCGTTATTCTACTAACAAAAAAGAGAGAAAAAAAAAAAAAAGAAAGTTACATAACCGCACGAAGATCATAAGCGCGCAATCTCTTTTTTCCTCCTTTCTCCCTTTCACGCGTGTGTTTATGGTTTTTAATCTCCTAGCACTATTCGTATCGCGAATGCATCTCGTTCTATTAAATTTTCAAAGCTTCGTTTGCAATATTTGCTCTTCGAGGCACCTTCAACATGTTCTCTCTGTTTTTTTTTTTTTTTTTCTTTTTTCCTTTTCGAATATAACTTGTGTACTTGCGCCATATTTTTCAATTTCGTAATATTCTTGCAATTCATTTTTTCAATAATGCAAACGTACAAGCAATCTCTGAAAGTGGAATATCCGTCTCGATTTGTTTTTACTTTGAATATAAGTGTTTTATCTTTCACGTATTTTTTCTTTTTTTTTTTTTTTTTTTCTTTTTCTTTTTCCTACAAATTTTTACGTCAACAAATTTTACGATATAATGTTACTTTGTATAATTAATATTATTCGACGTAGGTGTCTTACCAAAATGAAAGAGAATTTGTATGATCAATAAACGAAGTAATATAAAATTCGTAAATAACCACATGATCGTTGACTTAACAATACAACTGTGTTCTGTGATACTATTATTTCTCACTGAAAATACAGAGTTTTATCAAACGTTAATGCTATCAGATAATGATTGAACACCTGGTTCGATATCAAACAAAATAATCACTAACTAAAGTATTATGAATTATTTCTTTGATAATGTATCTTTATAAAAAATTTTTAAAAGGAGACTGTATAGAATATCGTAAAGTTTTAATGTTCGTAGATCGTATGTAAAAAGAATAAACACGGCAAAATGCAATTTTTTATAAGTTATCTGCGTAATATCTCCGTAAATATTTTTAATTTGAATCGTGCGTAATAATGACGACTGAAATAATCGAATGAATCATAAATATGCACGTACACACACATAAATACACAGATAGATATGTGTGCGTTGAATACAGAAAATATATTGCACAACATTAAAAATACGTAAAAAGATATATTACGAAGTTACACAGCGAAGTTGTTAAGTTATATAACAAAGTTATTTTAAAATAATTAATTATTTGATGTATAACAGTATAAGGAAAAAAAGAAAACATATGCACATAAATATCACGTGAATATAGCGTGTATGAGGACAATGATTAGTTCGAAGTTTTGTTTCGCACTTTCAATAATAATATGTGTTTAGATGATGAAAAAGTATTATAATAAATCGTATTATAATATATTAACCGGCTTAAGTTAAGCATTATTCCTTCATTTTAAAATCGCATATTTACATATAATTTTTCTTTTTTATTCGCATATTTATATTCGCATTAAAAATATTATGATCTTAGAAATACACGGTAATATCTGTTAGATATTCATAGTCAAGAATGAACATAAAACGATGATAGCTGACCTCATGAAATGATAAAAGCTGACCTCTCTGTCTCTTCCTTATAATCGTACGAATGTAGTAGTTCGACTAACTTATCTTAGCTTCGACCTTTTACTCCTATTTTCACTAAGTTTTGTCAGGCCGAGGTCACTTTTCTGTCGTACCGAACTGAACATTTTAACGATCTCGTTTATACGAGAGCGTCAGTTTGTCATCGATCTTTCATCATGAAGGGACGTTGGAATTGTAGCGAAGGTAAATGTATATTTCATTCTTTTAAAATTTTTTCGATTTATTTTGAAATTGGTATTAGAAACTGTCAAAATTAATTGTTAACATTTTATCGTTAGATTAAATTGTTAAGATTGTTAGATTATAAACGAAAATATGTACAATAATAATAATGAATTCACATATTACTTCCTTCTGTATAAAATTCTATATAATGTTTTATAGAGGAACTTGTCTCGGCAGAAGAAGGTTTAAAGATTAATAAATCTGTGACAAGGGGAAAAAGCTACTGTTATGAAAGATTTATACAGTATGTAAAATTGATCTTTCTTATTTTACTGATCTCTTTCGTTGGATGGAGCAGTTACACTATTTGGAAAGTGTACGGCCAGGAGTCAATCGATTTATCCGTTCTCGACTCGAGTTCTACTCAATATAGCGACGGTGAATCTTCGACAATTTTTAATAGAATTTTGTCGTTACCATTGAGTAAATCTGAAAAAACGTTGGTAACTACGACGAGACAAAGTATCCTTTTAAACGAGGATCTATTTCCAAGTGAAATTTATTCGACCGATAATCAGCTGATCACAACTATGAAGATTCCTGAATCGAATATAAAACAAGATATTTCAATAACGAGTTTCGAGAATACTGATACGGAAGAGACGATAAAGAATTCGTTTAAATCGTCGATAAACGATCACGAAGAAGAAATAACAGTGCCGACTTTGAATAAGAATGAGACTAAGGAGTATGAAAATTCGACGAACGAGTCAGTGATCGAATGGAGCTTTCCGTTTATCTGGTCTATTTATGATGACATTGATTCATTTACGGATGATTACTTGGAAGAAATTCATAACTCTGAATTAGATGCAGTGTTAAAAGAACTTGATGAGAACAACGAGAAAGATGAGGAAAGTAATGAATTTTCGAAATTTCAAGAAAATTCTTTCGAAAAGGAAGATCTGTCTGATGATCAGAACGATGAGAATAATCGTAGCTACGAAAAGGACGTTCCATCGTCCATCGAAATTATTAATAATTTGAAGAAGCTTCACGATTCCATAGATGCCATGATGAAGGATTTACATGTAGAGAATCGTCAAAGTGATTATGATTTATTGAAATCTGAAGAAAGTTCGATAAAGGATGAATCGTCTAATCATTTGTTATTAGGATTAGGTAGACAAGATAGCATCGAGACACCATCTTCCATCTCAGGAGAAGATTCAGAAATAACAAAATCGAGTTTGTTTCACGATAGCTTGATTGAAGAAGATCCGTATAGGTTTCTCTTGGGAAATCACGATCACAGTTACCTCGAGTCGTCGATCCTTTCTTCTTTAGAACGTGTAGACTCTGAAAAGTCTGATACGTCGAAGGTGGACGATACTACCAGCGATTTAAAGAAGGGGTATTTGGAAAATATGGATAAGGATTTGTGGCTCTTTCGTCAAGATAGTAAAAGAGAGGACAGTGATATCGAAACAAATCCGACGGATAAATCTATGGAAAGGCATTTACTTGCGGACGTATCTACTCCAGCTATTGTAGAAAACGATGATGACACGATAAAAACTTTGGAACCTTGGAGATTTTACGTGAATCCTCCAGTATCTTCATCAATGAACAATGTAAACTTGAAAAAAGAAATTGTCTTTACTAACTCAAGAAATGAAGATCCTAACAAAGGTGTCATTTGTACTATACAAACATTAAATGGGATAAATTTACTAAAGTGTTCATTAAATTTATTCGATACTTCCGAATCTTTTACGGAACAATCCAACGATAGTTCTTTCGAATCTTCTTCACATTTTATTCCAGATTCTAAGAGTGATATATTTACAGAAGATGACAATGAATCTTTCTCAAATCATTATTCCTCTTCCGTTGAAAGTCATACAACAGAAAATTCTTTGAATGATATGACATCATCTAACAAAAATATTGGTATCGAAGCTAGTACGATTGAACAGGAATCGAAAGAAATCTCCATAGATTCAACAAATTCGGAATCCGAAATGTCGGATATTTCTTCAGAACGGTGGATGAAATTTGAGTCACCTACAGATACGTACGATCAAGATAATACATCTAAAATTATAAAAGATCCAATACTTTGGTGGTTAGATGTGAATAAATATCGCACGAAGCGATCGACTGGTGAGGAAACGGTAGAAAGGAAAAGACGTGGCATCGCGAAGATAATGTCGGGACAAAGTACGTTATGATGATGGACTTCATAGATAAAAGATCATCGTCTGATGCGCCATCATAAAATCATAAACGTAAAGAATAGTTTTTGTAAAAATTTTAATTTTGACAATATTGTCGATTTTCTAAAAAAAAAAAAAGTGAAAAAAGAAACGAATAAAAGTAAAACGGCGCGTTTAGCATGTTAATATTGGCTCTTTTAATATTTTTAACAGAAACTTTTTCGGACGATGAAGACTTATATAGGAAATGGATGAACAACGAAACTCGTTTACAAGATTGGATACGGATGCATAAAACTGGGATTATAAAAAATATGATGCGAGAATACTCAAACGAAGAATTGGACGAGAACTTGGCGAGATTTTATTTAGAAATGGAGATTCTCTCTTCTCATATCGACATGTTGCACGAGCTTTATCTTCGACGACATAATTTGGAGGACGATTATATATCGCAGGAATTTCTAAATGATTTTTATGAAAATTAAAGACAATATCTCGTTTATATATATATATATATATATATATATATATATATTTCAATATCAATTTATATTTATATTGAAATTCGTTGAGAGAGTAAAACATAAGATAAATAATAAAGGATGTATTTCTTGTAAATTTTTGCACTTATTATAAATTCCGTATTAAGAGAGAAAATTCATTCATATATATATATATATGTTTATCATATATGTTTATCATATATGTTTATCATATATGTTTATTTTATTTATATATATATATATGATAAACATTTGATTATCGAATTATCAATGTACAATAACGAGGATGACCGTAATGAAATCTACGATGATATTCGTGAATATACGAAATAAAAACATGTCGCAGGACAATTAATTTATTACTCGTATAACCGCAGTGGACAGTAAGCCTTGAACTTATTTATGCTAATCCGTTACGATTTATGTCAGTGTTAAGTCGATAACGCTTTTAAATGTTAACTAATTGGCAATTACAATTATTTGATCGATGATTACGCAGCGGCCTATTTTTTTCTGGTCAGCCTCGTTACAATTTTTGCGATATGTCTGTATCATGAATTTAAAGTTTTTTTCGTGTCTTTGAATTTCTTCGCATTTTTACGAAATAATCAAATTAAACGCGTCAAGTTAAACGCGAATAACCGATTTAAATTGTTTTTTTTTTTTTTTTTTTTTCGAATGAACGCGCAACGTCGTCCTTTCGTTGCCCTTCGAGTATTTCACGTTGATCTTAATAATACGCACGCGCGTTAACATTCCAACTATTCGATCAAGATCACAAAATCGTACGACATGTTGCTTTTCTCTTTCCTTTTTAATTGCGATTTTTATCAGGAGCGTGCTCGCTATTACGAACGTTTCATGATTCACGCATAACGTTGATTTACGTTGAATTTACATTCGTCGTCTGGAAGTCCCTCTTTCTTTCTTTTTTTTCCCTCTTTCCTTTTTTGTTTTTTTTTTTTTTTTTTTTTTATCTATATTCTTTTTTAACCAACCAGTCATCGTCATGGTCGGAAGAATTAAATGAGGATCGTAAGCTGACCTTAAAACCTTATCTTTCAAATTGATTCTACGTGTGTTTGTAAAATGTACCTTTTTTTTTTTTTAATTTGCGTGAGCCTGGCAGTCTCATTATTATTATTATTTTTTTTTACTTTTTTGATCAGTGTATATTCCACGTCGATCTTGAAGTGTCGAAACTTTCAGAGATCTAGGTGGAAACAAAAGAAAAAGATATCGTGTGAGTAACGATATCGGTCGACACGCTCGACATGTAAATTATAGTTAGTGTTGCACCATTTGCACGAACAAATACGGATTGTTACGTGTGAAAAAACAAATCCTCGGAACTTTGCTTATTGTTAGCAGTAAAAAGCAATAAAGACAATTGCAATAAATTTTCGAGTCTTTTTTCGTGCACCCGTCACCGGAAGATTTTCTTTTATTTTTGATAGGAATTAACGTTATATTTTATGTCTTCCATCTATTCCTTCTCGCAATTCTCGTGCTATAATAATCGAGTTGTTTCTTTTTTTTTTGTTTTTTTTCTTTTTTTTTTTTTTAAATGACGAAAGCAGATCGACCTTTTACTTTCACTGACAAGCTACGATTATGATAAATGCTAGATTATCGATCGATTTTTTTTTTCTTCTTACGTGGCAACTATCGAATCAACGTCAGAAATTGTTTGTGAAGAGGTAAAGAAGAATCGATCGATCGGTGGATACCATGTAAATCGGTACAATATTAAAGGGTGAAACGAGCGTTTCGTTTCTTACGGGTTGGATGCGATTAAAGTAATTACAGGTCTTAGGGCGTAACTTATTTCCCACGTTAGAATTAGTAATAACACGAAGAAAATCATTTTAAAGTTTCGTAGTAAGGTTTAAAAGTTAAGTTTAGTTATTTTTCGAAACGCATATTATTGAAAAACGATAATTATAATTATCTAGTTTCACGCGTATCATGAATTCGTCATTTATGTTATCGCTTCGCTTTTAGAAAAAAAAAAAAAAAAAAAAAGTTGTTCTTGAAATTTAAATTATCGATAAAAAAAAAAAAAAAAAGAAAAAAGCATCATACGTGCCAAGCTGTTTTTCCTTCATTAACTTTCTCTTTGCGTACTTTTGTCGTGCATAAACAAATGTTATAAACGAGTATGTAAGGAGCTTGGCACTTTTTTCTTCGATCGAAGGCAAGGAAAGAAGTCAAAGCGTGCACGTATCGCTGAGAGGAGAGGAGAAATCGAGGTAAGAACGTTTTGGCATAGGGTGTTTGCCGGTACGGTAGTGGTAATATGCGCCGGCTTTAGGGTGGGGGTTCTTTCGAAGGCTTAAAAGGCCTACCAACGTCCTTGCAACACGCAGTCTACGAATCAGAGCTAATACCCTACCACTTCTGACTTCTTGCTATGTAAAGGAAATTCATGTGAAAGCTTTTTCCATTCGCAAAGAGTGAAACGTTAAGAAAAGAAGTTGTATCGTTTAAGGGTTTCACATTGATAACGATATTTCGCGAGAAAAGTAGGAGGTTTCGTTGTAAGAACGGTGTGGGAATAAGAAAATAGAAGACAAAGAAAAAAAAAACAAACAAACAAACAAACAAACAAACAAAAAAAAAAAGAAAGGACAAAAAAGTGCGACTGTTCTCTTCTTTTTCACTTTGCAAATTATTAAAAATCTATCGTTTTTGCGTTAAGTGTTATAACGTGTCGAACGTGACCGAAGAGTGATAGCGACACTTCAAAAAGAGTTCTCCAAAGAGTATATTCATTTTCAATGAAAAATATGAAGGAAGGAATGAATTTTTGGATTTGTACTTCGGCTATTTTAATTGTTTTCGTAATTTTACCATCTACGAGCTACTCTCTTACAACTTTTGGAAAGACCAATTCGCAAAATCAAAATCAAAATCCACCACCGCCTCCTACTCCGGGTAAGTCAAAGCGAAATCTCCGAGATAAATCCTTCGTGAATTAACGTAATCCTTCTGATAGAAGTTATTAAATGAGTTTGATCAAAGGACTTCTGCCTTGCGTTTCACGGTAATCTTTCCCGTTTCTATCATTCCCTTTTACGCGGTGCAGATTTTGCAAAGTCGATTAATACTTCCGCCATATTTCTCCCCATTATCTAATACGTACAAAAGATTGAGATAATTAATTGAAAATTTTCGATAAATTTATCCTTTATGATTACGTAGAAAACGTAACAATCCGGATATTAACCAAAATTAATCTTTTCTGATCTTCGTAGTTTGATTTAGCTCTTGAATATTTTATTTTTATCATATTTTCACACGTAAGAATCTCAATGAGGCCGCAAGAGAATTCGTTTGAACTCTTTCTTCCTTCCTTTTTTTTTTCTTTTTTCTTTTTTTTTTTTTTTTTATATTATCCATTACTTCGTAAAGAGTCCCTTCACTATGGTGTGATCAAGATCGCATATCTTATAAGGGAATCTTATATTTCGAGTGTCAAGGGCATGCCACTCACAAATGCAAACCAATGTCTTAAATACCGAAGGTGAAATAATTCCGACGAACTCAAAATGTTGGAATAATTTGTCGAATCGATAATTTCGAAATCTTGTTTTTTTTTCTTTTTTTTTTTTTTTTTGATTGTTCAAATCAATCGTTTATTTTTTCGTTCCTAATACGATTTTATTTATGTCGATGCGATATATCAAATGAAAACAAATGACGTTTATGATAAATCTGTCTTTTTCCGATAAGAAATTTTTTATTATCAAATTTCATAACGTTCTTCTCGATCTTATTTCAGTAGGAAAGGCGCGAGAATGTAGATCAGAATCGGATTGTGCTGGAATTCAAAATACTACGTGTTTGGCCGATCAAAGGGATGGAAAGACTCGTTGTCTTTGTGGTGATTACAATGCTCCTGTAAACGGTGCTTGTACCAACAAATACAAAGGTAAATTTCTATTACGAATTATAAATGGTTGCTCTTTTATATATATATATATATATATATCAAAAAAACAAAAACAGGGATTACTTTTGAATTTACATAAAAAATGTGAAAATTTTTTCAAAGTTTCCTACAAAGTAAACTGAAGTTTCGAATGGTTACGATAGAAGTTCCACAAGTTGGTGGCACATAGTAACATTTGCATACACTTACGTGTTCCCTTGCAATATGTGAACATATGACGATGTACGTACCGCGTTTATGGTTATCTATGCAAATTGGCACACCTTAAGAGTACTATCGCTTCTTATACTGTTCATCGTCTTCTTTTAAGAATATTCGATCTTGTACGAAAAAAAAAGAAAAAAAAAAAAAAAAAAGAAAAAGAAAAAATAAAAACACGAAAAGGACATTACAAACGTATGATAAAGTTTTCTATTGTTCCGCCGCACGATCATCTATAATGAAAAAAAAGAACTATTTTTTGCATGTCGTAAACCTATCGACAATCAGACCAATAAATATCGAAAGATTCTTCACATATATATATATATATATATATATATATATATATATATATATATATATATATATATAATATATGCATGTAAACGTACAATTTTAGGAATTGAACGGAAATGAAACAATTTGAATTGATAATACGGTATTAAAAGCGTAGTACTATGTAATTTCGTACTGACAGGCACACATTATAACATTAAACACGTCAAGTGTACATCTCATAGATTTGTTGCGAACGATCAGCCTAAATCACGTTATAGATTCTTTCACGCATGAACGATTATAAATGCAAACCTGTGGAAAATTAATACGGCGACGATGAGTTTATCTTTTCTTAATAATGCATTCGATTTTATTAATTGGGCTGACCTACTTTCTTGACGCGATAAATATTTTCTTTCGGGAAGTAGTCTAATTTTGTCAAATTGTTAAATATTTATCTTTTCAGCTATCAGGGCATCTTGCAACGATGATAATGAATGTATCGAAGGGGCGCATTGTACCGTTAAAGGAAATAACACTACCTCCGGAAAACGTTGTTATTGTCGCGAAGGATACGTCGAGAATAATTTGATGTGCAGCGGTAATCTAAATTATTATTTGATAAAATTAGATAACGTTTATTTAACTTCATTAATTTTTCAGGCTGTTCATCCATCTTCTCACTTTCCTGGATGATATTTCTTGTTACAACGTTGCTCTTAGGAAGGATTAATTATTTATAAATCCTTCGATACGTTTAAAAGAAAATTCTTGTAAAATGTAATTATTTAAAAATCTTCATTTTTCTTTTTGCTTAATTACAATGACGTACTTATATAAAAGTGTCAATAGCGATTGACGAGTTAGTGAACAATTTTTTTTTTTTAAACTCGTACACTCGACTAAAAAAGATATTAAATATTTGGTACCTTCTGTACGTTCCACGTATATTAAACATTTTCCAATATCATATTTTCATCTGATTCGATTTACTTAACGAAAGAATGTATAGAGTTTTTTTATTTTTTCTAACGTATTTCATTACGTTTAGTTACAGTCGTTAGACGTATTAAACACTCGATGCATCATATTTCTATATTAACAAAACTTTGACTAGCGAATTCGTTTACATTAGGAGCAACCAACTCAATGAAATATGAATTTCAGATGAAAATAAATTCATTAGTATGCGATCGATAAGATGTAAGTCACAAAATGTGAAATATACGACACATCACCGAATTTTCTTATTACGTATCGAAGTGTGCTCATGAATCAAAAAAAAAAATATATATATATATATATATTTATATTTACATATATTTAACGACGTACGTGATTCAGACTGTATTTAAATAGTAGGTTTCAAATTTATTTATTATCTATAATATGCAATTTATTTTTACTATGACATGATTAGGCTTGAATTAATAAATTAATACGTCTGAAATTCTTTAATAGAATTTATAGAAAAATTATTCTCTATTGTCAATATTTTAATCTCTGGAGTATATCTACACTGAATAATAGTACAATGTGTATTTTCTATCTTGTTCTTTACTTAAAATTAGTAGTAGGCGTGAAGTCTGCATATGCCAATGATGCCTTAATGTACCAAAGATATTGCACTAGAGGAATATCGTTAATTATTTAAGCTAATGCATATATTAAAAGAAGATATATAGTATCGATGATCGCAATATTTACTTTAGTATTAGTGCCTTTTGTAAAGTTTGTAATTTGATAATGATTTAACAAATTTATGACACACACTCTCTCTCTCTCTCTCTCCTCTTCGATTATGTACTTACTTCGATTTCTCATGCACGAATAAATTTTGAAATCCTTATTAATTTCTATCATAATCCTATTATCTTTCGTTTGTTTAAATCTAATTATGATACATGGTATAAGAATAAAATAATAGTTAGTAGAAAAAATAAGACATGATTTTTTATGCTAACAATCAGTTCTAATTTATTTAATGAAATTATAATATGTAATTGGATTCGTTGTATCAATTAGAGATTGTTTATTTTTTTTTTAAAGACCAATTGCGTAACAATATTGCCATGTTTGCCACCAAATTGAAATGAATCGACAGGAAGTTCATGAATAAAATCATACTCTGAAAATAATTATAGTACGATTAAATTAATATGATTAATATTATGATCTTTATTTCAACTTACTATTCTTGAAATGAATTAATAATTCATCTTTGGTCCAATTGCACGAAGTTAAAATTAAATATCCATTTGATTGAAGGATATTATACACATTATCAATATATTTTCTTCGTTTATCAGCTGGCTGTTCAGGATGAAGACTGATCGCATCGTAAGTACCTTTGTCGTGCACCACTTTGAAATAATTCATTAACAATCCATGTTTATCGATATCGAGAATATCGCATACTTGTAAATTCGAACAAGACACATTATTTTCTTTCAATACTTCATTAGCTAAATCAATAGCTTTCTGAGAATAATCTATTCCGGTTAATAGTTTAAAACCTTTCTTAGCAAGTTCTACTAACATCATACCATTTCCACAACCTATATCTATTATTCTATCGTTTTCCATATCGAGATTTAATTTTGTGCTGATCCATCTGTTGGAAAAAAAGAAAAGATATATGAATATGATAGAAAAGACAAAACATAGGAGGAAGTTTCAAAATATATAATGAAAGATTAAAAATCGTTCATTCGTTATTTTATTATATATTATCTTCAAATTCAAATTCAACGTTTGAAATTTTCGAACGTTAATGAGAGATGGCGCTGGTGGTACAATAGAACACGATAAACGCAGTTTATGTTTTCGCGGCAAAGTGCATTAATTCTCCGCGTTTATTATTCACCTTTAATTTTTTTTTTACGATTAACTTTTATTAAATGGTGTTCTTACTTGACAATATTCAGTGAAGCCCTATTACCGAACCATATTTCACCTACGTCTCCGTGATCCTTGAAATTATCGAGTTCTTCGGTGTACACCTTTTCCCAACTGCAAGCAGAAAATTTAAGAGATGAACGTTAAAGTTTCTCCTCGTTTCTCCTTTACGCACAAATTCGGTAAGTTTCAATACTTACAAATCCAAAGTACCCAGATCGGATGGTCCTAACTCTTCAATAGTTTCATCCGTCATGATATTATATAAATATTATCTGTCCTCAAGGAAAATGATTATTTCACGATAATCAAAAGTTAAATGCGTCAAAAATTAAGTACCTCCGTAACGAAGAATCCAGAATTGGTTTCTGACGGTTGAATATTCTCGATGCGTTTGCACATGTCTTGGGAGCTTGCTGAGTTCGACAAACCGAACATAACCTATAATACTTACTGTATTGATTATCATCGTGATTTTGCACAACGTTAATTTCGCGTAATATTATTATATTACTTTCGTGCAAACGTTCTCTTACATTTTAACGTTTTATAAAGTGTATTTATTGTTAAGATGAGTATTATTAATTTATCAAGTTTTATACAATTAGGTAAGTAAATTTGTAATACATTTCTCTAATTCATTTTCTGTAGTAATATATTTATCATACATATCAATTTTTATAAATTTCATTAGAATTTAATTAATTGTATAATGACAATACCTTTGTATGACATTTGTAATTCTATGTATAGGACAATGTGTAGGAAAAATATTACGTTTATCTACACGAGCTATTTCAGTGAAATCATATATTAATCCTTTGGAGAAACCAAAAACTGGTATATTAATGTTGAACATGGGAGGACCAATTAGTATATCCCAAGTTTATGGATATTTATTACGTATTATGACAGATCGTGACATGATTCAGTTACCAATTCAAAGGTTTAATATAATATTTTTCATGATATTACTCATATATTCTACACATATAATAATAATAATAATAATAATAGTAATATATATATATATATTGATCTCAAATTTTTGGTTATATTTTGGTTATATTTTAGTCAACTTGGACCGTGGATTGCTAAACGTCGTACACCTGAAGTACAAAAAAAATATTCTGAAATAGGTGGTGGATCTCCTATTTTAGAATGGACTAATAAACAGGGTGAACTATTATGTAAAAAATTGGATCAAATTTCACCAGAAACTGCGCCACATAAATATTATGTAGCTTTTCGTTATGTTGATCCTCTTACAGAAGATACACTTAATGAAATAGAACAGTAAGAATTCTATTAAACATGAATCTTGACTTATTAACTATAGAAAACAATTATATATATTTTCAGAGATGGAGTAGAACGCACAATTATATTTTCACAATATCCACAATATAGTTGTGCCACATCTGGATCCAGTTTTAATGCTATACATGCATACTATAAAAATAGGTGATAGGATTTATTTATTAAAAACATTTGTTCATAACTGTTCAATATCAATACATTAATTAATATTATTTACAGAGAATTACCAAAAAATATGAAATGGAGTATAATAGATAGGTGGGCGACGCATCCACTTTTTATCAAAACTATTGCACAGAGAATTAAGGATGAGCTTGAACATTTTCCTAGTGACAAAAGAAAAGATGTTATGATTTTATTTTCTGCCCATTCTCTTCCATTAAAGGTTAATTTATTTTTATATAATAACCTTTAATTTATTTAGACTTTAGTTTCACTTTTACTTCATTAAGGAATATATATATTGATTTTATGTCATTCGTTTATTTTAGGCAGTAAATAGAGGAGATCCATATCCCTCTGAAATTGGAGCTACAGTTCAGTTAGTTATGCAAGAATTACAGTTTTGCAATCCATACAGTTTAGTGTGGCAATCTAAGGTAGATAATTTTTTTAATGTGTTTAAACCAGAATTAATTAACATATATGATGTGTACATGTTGTTAAGAAGGAATTGAGATGCAAAAAAAAATCGATTTTGATTTTTTTATGCTTTTTTTTTTTTTTTTTTTTGTAGATAAAAGTATGCTCTTTGCAATGAGGCCAAATCCAATTTCCTAAAATAATTATTGACTTCACAATAATTACATGAAACAAAATAGACCATCCTATTATGAAGTGTATAAATTTTAACTAAAACGCGTTTATCTTGTAAATTCGTTTTCGCACGTTATAACTTTTTGTTTTGTTTTCTTTTTTTTTTTTTTTTTTTTTTTACCAGAGCACGTCACGTATAATTAATTTGTTCTTTAGGTTGGACCTTTACCTTGGTTAGCTCCTTTTACGGATGACGCATTAAAGGGTTACGTAAAGCAAGGAAAGAAGAATTTTATTTTAGTACCCGTTGCATTTGTTAATGAACATATAGAAACGCTTCATGAAATGGATATCGAATATTGTCAAGAATTAGCAGAGGAAGTAAGAAGATTAATAATCTTATTGTCTATAGAATTAAAATTAAAATATTTAATTTATTTTCAGCTTGGAATTGAAAATATAAGAAGATCCGCGGCGCCGAATGATCATCCATTATTTATAGATGCTTTAACAGATATTGTTGTTAATCATTTACAATCAAAACAGACCATAAATCCGAAATTTTTGACAAGATGTCCTCATTGCGTAAATAAAAACTGTGGACAGAGTAAACAATGGTTTGCTCAAATTTGTAAATAATAAAACTAATGTAATGATATAAATTAAGTTCTATATTTAAATGTATATATATATGTATATATATATATATATATATATATATATATATATATATATATAATTATTTATATCGTAAGTTAATAAATATATTTGGGAACGGATTTGTATTGTTTTTTGTGTAATTAATCGTAAAAAGAATCACAGTAAAAAAGCAATGATATACTTTTCAATCATTACGAAAAATAAAATGAACGTTTTATTGCACGATTATTTAACGTGTACGTAAAATTTAACTCGTGAAACAATCACGCCCGTTGAAGGACAATTAAATTGACCTTGTATTTACATTCGTGATATTATTGCGAGTAACAACATTCGGAGAATATTCTTGAGGTAATACTTAAACAAATTTATAGGAAATATTATCGAACAGAATTAAAATATTAAATTAAAGTTTTAACCATTTAAAAATATTTCCAAGTTAATATTTAAAAACAATCGAATTTAATTGGAACGATTAGATGCGTGTTCACCCGATAATATCTTTGATAAAGATAATTGTTATAAATATATTGAAGATATTTCTGAACGTTTATAATAAAGTTCGTCATTGAAAATGACGTATACGTTGATTCGTATGAGTTTGAAGAGAGGTAAGAAAAAAAAAAAAAAAGAAAAAATTAATTAATGAAAGAAGGAAAAAGACAAGACAAAACAAAAAAGTCCGATATAAATAGATATATCATTTAATAATCATTTGATTATTAAATGATATAAATTGTTCGCTCGCGATTTTAAATTGACACTCGCGTCAATATATATTTTTCAGATCTCAAAGACGACAGAGTATATCGGCTGAACGACAACGGCAATAACAGTAGCGATAACGTTGGTGGTAAAGACAGGAAGAAGAAAAAGAAGAAGAGTAACGATAATAAAGAGAAGAAGGAGAAGAGAGGAGAGGGTTGTCGTCGTCGTCGTCGTCTTCCTCGTCGTCTAACAGAGCGTTCGAGATATCGAGCGTGAGCGCCGGCGTGGCGCTGCTCGCGACGGCGCCTATATAAATGTACGATGTCGGCGGGCGCGCTCAGTACGTGTCATGCTTTGCCAGTGGGAGCGTCGTCTGTGATGGCGGCCCGTGTGCGGTTGAAGATGCAATGCGGCACCGTATCATTGCCGCTCGTTGTTTTCATCGTTGTGTGCGGTGTGGATCTTGTGTGTGGAATGTTCGAGCATCGTCATTGCAGTCATCAACACCCGCGTGCTCACGAGGTAAACTTTTATTATTTATATAATTTCTTTCCTTACGTCACTTGATTACGAGGGAGGGGGTGGGGAAAGGAAAAAAAAAAAAGAGGAGAATTTTTTCTCTTTCCTTTTTCTCCCTTTTGTATTCTCTTTTAACTTGTTTTCTCCATTGCACTCTCATTTCCCCTTACATTTCCTTTTTTCTATGAGTTTGTTCACTGTGGTCTCTCTCTCTCTCTCTCTCTCTCTCTCTCTCTCTCTCTCTATTTCTCTGTCTCTCTTTTTCTTTCTCTCTCTCTCTTTCTTTCTCTCTAACCTTCGTCCTTTCGTTCGAAGAACAAGACGAGATATGCCGGTTCAACCGGCTCTGCTTATGCTTCTTCTCTTTTCCTCTTGTTCTCCCCCTCATTCTATCCTTCTCACTCTTACTTTTCATTTTCTCTCTTTCTCCCTCTCTCTCGCTCTTTCTCTCTTCCTCTTCTAGCCTTTCCCCCTAAATGCGTCCTCTTCGCTCGATTTCTATCTTACCTCCGAAGGAATCTCTTCTCTGGTAGACGTTGAACATAATTTCTTCTACAGATTCTTCGACTTCCGTGTATTACGACGGAATCTACGTTTTCGCGCGTCATGTGTTCTCTTTTTTGTCTCTCTCTCTCTCTCTCTCTCTCTCTCTCTCTCTTTCTCTCTATTTATCTATCTCTTTCTTTCTTCTTTGGCTTCTTCTTTTTGTCACGCTTATAATCAGCGTAACGCGGAACTTTCGAAACAGTTTTATTTATTTTTTTTTCCTCTCTTTTTTTTTTCTTTTTTCTTTTTTTTTTTTTTTTTTTACATTGAAAAGTCTACATCTTGTCGACATTTGCGGGTTAACTAACCCTTTGTCCTTTTTGTCAATATCGAAGTCACGTATTATACTTTCCGTTACTTTTTTCTTTCTTCCTTTTTTCTTTTTCTTTTTTTTCTCCTCTCTAAAAAGCAATGTCATAAAGGAATGAAACAATCGATCCACATCGATCGTATTTCATTACAAAGCGTCGTTTCGTGTCGAGTATTGAACATCTCGTGACATGTTCCATGTTCGAGCATATCGAGGACGTTGATAATTAGTGTCAAGTGCGCGTGATAATTTTTCACCTTTTTAAGCGTCGCCTGGACGAGTACCTTTTTTTTTCTTTTTTTTTTCTTCTTCTTTTTTCTTTTTTCTTTTCTTTTTCCTTTTTTTTTCTTTTTTTTTTTTTTTTTTTTTAAACTTCCTACACTTATTTATTTTCTTTCTTTTTCTCGAAGAATGGCGAGGAAGAGATCATTCAAGATAAAAAAAAAAGTCGCTAAAAAGACGCGCGCACGTGGTAAGTTCAACATGCGCGGGCCGACCACGTGCTTTTATAGCGGTCACGTGCTCTCTCTCTCTCTCTCTCTCTTTCTTTCTCTTTCGTTCTCTCTCTCTCTCTCTCTCTCTCTCTCTTTCTTTCTCTTTCGTTCTCTCTCTCTCTCTTTCTGAAAAAGAATGAGAGAAAGTTCTTCTTTCTGAAAATAAATGAGAGATAGTTCTCGTTTCTGAGAAAAAAAAAAGAACAAAAAAACAAAAAAGAAAAAAAAAACCAAAAACAAAAGTCATTCGAATAATTATTCATAAATACGATTGTATATTCTTTGATAAGATTAATTTATTCCATAAAACAATTTAATATGTTTATTCGTTTTACTGCGACTTGAAATTATAACTTATATAGGTGGTATATAGGTTTGTTTTGATTTTTATTTTTGATATATTGAAGAACATTCTTGGATATGGTAATATGTACATACTCGTATGTAAACATGTAATGTATTTATCACGTGGCAATTTCACTATGGTACGCATGATTGAGTTTTAACAAACTCGATCGATACTATTCACGGTCAAGTATTATATCGTTGAATTACCAACACCATCATTTGTATCTATGTATGTATATAGGTATACGACGTTCAATCATTGGAGTTTATTCACCACACATCAGCTTCGTTGGCGATCGAGAGAGTTATATCTCATAACTTTCACCACCGTACAGCGTACGTAATTATGAAGATTGTACGGTCAATCGTTTACTTCCAATAACGATTTATTTCCTCTGGGCATTTTTTTTTCCCTACCCCAGCCCCCTCATGTTAAAAGAATATTCATTAAATTAATCGAACTTTTCCATTTTCAGAGATAATGATAATGATTAATATATCACGATCGAGAATTCAATAGCAAGTCACTCTCAAAAATGGATTTCTTTATTTTTTTTTCTTTTTCTTTTTTTTTTATTTTATTTTTTTTTTTATTTTTTTCATTGAATCAATGTAATCATACGTTTAATTATTTCCGTAGAAATGAATCCGATATATCTCGTGTATACGTATATCGTGGACAATGTCGGCCTTGTATTTCGTCGAATACGATTTTGACGATCGATAATCCTTAATTAGTGTGCGGCTATCGAGCCATGACTTTATGAATAACTACGGACAGAAGAGTTAACTTGAATCGGTCACGATTACGTTTTCACGAGAGGAACTGCATTTGTCGATAGCGTTGCAGCTGTTACGTGCACTTTCATTTCGGGCCCTCTATTCTCTCTCTCTCTCTCGCTCTCTCTCTACTCTCATATCATCCTCTATTTTCCCTAGGATACAAAGCAATCGGTGAATGCGATTGAAGTTTTGAAATCTCTATTTCACTTTCTTCTTTCTCTCTCTCTCTCTCTCTCTCTCTCTCTCTCTCTCTCTCTCTCTCTCTCTCTCTCATTCCTTCTTTTATCTTTATTTTTCGTCGAAAATAAAATCCATGAAACTATATATCTACATGGAAAAGAGATATCGCATATTTTTTCATCCTCCTCTCGAAAAAGTTATTCCATAGAACTCTATCGCGCGCGATCTATCTTTTTACCTTATACTTATATCTCCTCTCCTCCTGTGGCCTGGTAATAGAATACGCCGACAGTATCCCTCTTGCTTGTCGTAAAAGCCAACTAAAAAGGGTTGAGATTATTCTCACGAGTCTATTTCGTAAAATAGAATTTACATATTGAAATATTTTAATGTAAGGGAAGGAGAGTCGAGTCGAGTCGAGGTAGCTAATACAATATATTTATATATATATAAAGAGAAATGGCCAATTAATTTGTCTCGAATGAATTTTTTGTATTAAATAAAACTAAATCGCAAAGTGATCTCACAGGATTGATGATCTCGTTTTTTTTCAGGCTCGCACACGCATACGTACGTACATCTACATGCACACATGCGCTTATTTTGTCATTTCGACTTTATCACAGGCACCTTCGATATCCTTTTTTTTTTCTCTCTCTCTCTTTTTTTTTTCTTTTCGCCACGATATATGAATGTAGTGTGGTGGTGGTGGTGGTGGTGGTGGTGGTGGTCACGCGCCAATATAACAAAGTATCGATGTACGACGGTGGTATATCTATTTTTTTTTTGTGACGCGTTCAGGAAACCGGTCTTCTATAGCGCAACGTTTCTCAATCTAACGCGGGTCGTGTTAAATTTTTAAATTGAGAATGTGAAACGATTGCTTGTTATATTCTTACGTCAAAGCGAGAAAGGTGATCCATTTATAAGAGATTTCAAAGAAGTTCTCGTAGAAACTAGTCGTATCTTTAATAAAGAATAATATACAGTGACTCTAGTTTAACCGGTTTCTTAAAAATCATAAGCATTTGGGCCGCGATGTTATTACAAAAAAAAAAAAAAAAAAAAAAGTATTGGAGACCGCACTAACTGGTTAAATGATTGATCGAGTAATATTACTTTAATATTGTATCGCTTATAATTTATAATTTATATTCACGAAATTCTTTCTCTTCGCTAATAGAGGATTATTTATTTATCCATATTTGATTATAGATCTGCATTCTCTATAATACTTTTTTTTAGCCTAAAATAAAAAATCACGGGACTATTATCATATACGATTATAGTTTTGCAATCTGATGAAGTGAATAAATGCAGATTCCCTGCAAAATTTTTTCAAAATGACAGAGTCAAATGTACTTAAGTAAAAAACTTTAATGGTAATGGTAAAATATTTTTTGCGACGTTTGCGTTAAATTGCCAAAGACATTTGTTCGGAGTCTTATTGTGTCGTGCACAAAAATTCTTTTTTACGATAGCATGTTAGCTCTCTCTCTCTCTCTCTCTCTTTCTCTCTCTCTCTCTCTCTCTCTCTCTCAAAGTGTAAAATTTAGTCGGTGGTACGACGTTATATGGTCAATTTGAGAAAGATCAGGTGTATGTCTCGGTATGGTCTACTCGTTCGAAGTACAAGCATTTTCCAGTTTTCAAACGACGGCTGTTAGTCGGCAGCAAACGTGTACGAAAGCGTTTCGTACAGGCCAGAACGATGGAAAAAGGAAGTAAAGTGTGAGAGGACGAGCGAGGAAAGTAGGAAGGAAGAGATACGTTCGTTTTAAGGACGCTTTCAGCCTGAATTTGAATGCGAATAAAAGTTTACGGTCGACGTGGCGTGTTGCAGCCTCTTCTCTCGTGAGCTTCTCCTCCTCCTTCTCATCTCTCTTTTCTCCCTCTCCCCTTTCTCCCTTTCTCTCATTTTTCCCTACCTCTATTTATTTTTCTCTTCACGAGCCTTTTTTACGCCCTTCGTTCGTCCTCTACTTGTATCTTCCTCCTCCTCCTCCTCCTCCTTCTCTTCCATTTTTTTTCTTTTTCATTTTATTTTTTCCTTATACGTACGTGAAATAAGTCCTTCCTTATCCGATGATCTCTTGCGCAACGTCACCGTCGTCTCTAGTCATAATTCATATTTTAACTCGGTCGAGTTATTCCGAAAGAGTAGAACGCACAGGGCCTTCGAGGATGAAGGTGAAGGAGGTAACCGATGAATTATGCGCGTTTCTTGTTGGCTCCAGGCCAAGTCTTACTCCTTGGATCCGATTCTTTTGTGTTAATCTTAATCTTTTTTTCTTCTCTCTCTCTCTCTCTCTCTCTTTCTCCCTCCCTCCCTCTCTCTCTCTCTCTCTCTCTCGCTCGCTTTATCCTATCACCCTTTCTCTTTTTTCCTATCTTCCGAAGAGACTTCGAACGTTCCAGAAGGGAAGAGTAATTTCGCGTTTAATTAACTTTAGATGCTCGTCTTCTTCTTATTTCTTACGAGAATCTTAAGCGTAAGCTCTCGAGTCAAGTCGCGAATCTTGATATCGACTAATTTCGCTTAGATATTTAAGTACATAGATCTCCGTGGGATACATGAATTTTTGCTTACCCACTTTCCATGTATTCATATGTTTGTCATTGGAACACTTACTTTGCGAATGTACCTGCACATACTCGATTAAACGGGTTTAGTGGATAAACAATTACCTTCTTTGACTCGAATAGGTATCCGAAATCTTAGAATCTCGAAAACTTTCGAGTTACTTGAAACTCGTCGAATTGCTCGATTCTTAAGACGTTATACGAAATCCTCGTAAGTTTCCTGTTGAGATAGACGATTTTCTCGAAAACTTTTGGATGCGGGCATACATACTCTAAAAGACTATTAAGTGCATCGTTCCAAGAGAGAATCCTTACAAATCGTGGATAAAATCATGATGATCTTTCGTATTTTCGTATTTTCAATATATATTCCTATATTCAATATATATATATATATATATATATATATATATATATATATATATACATACATACATACATACATACATACACACGAAACGTTGCCGAACATTTTGGTAATTAATTAAAAGTTTTAGAAATATCGACTGTTAGGACTTTGCATTGAAACGTAGTATACGTACATGCATACATATATACGTTATCCAGGTTCATCCGATTCAGTTTGTTATATCCAAAAGCATACGTTGGTGGTATCGGCTTTACCGATCGCAAATCGTATCAAGTATAATCCGCTTTTACGTAACGCGGTTCAATTAGCGTCGAGAGAGAAAATATGTAGAGTGTACATATGTACACGATCGCTGATCGTTTATCTTTTTTTCTTTTTTTTTTTTCTTCCCCTAATTTTCTTTTCCTTTTTCAATTTTTTCCTTTTTTTCTTTTTTTTTTTTTTTTTTTTTTTTACATATCAACTAATAATTCATAAATATAACGTACGTGTTATAAACCGTTCGTTTCGTTAGTATTCCCTTAGTTAGTGTTCTCTTCTATGGAAAAAAAAATAAAAAATAAAAAAAAATAAAAAAAAGGCAATTTATTCGCGGTTGTGACTCGCCCATGTAAGTCCCGTGGTTATTAAGAAACCCGATTCCCATCGGAGTTTATGAGGCTTCGTGAGACGACAAGGACGGCGAAGACGAGGAACGGGAATGAGATATACGCCGTCGGTTGTGAGCTTACTGATGGAATATTTTAAAAGCCTGACTGACACGCGAGTAGATATCATTCTCATCGACTATTACTCCTCGACGTTCGATTTTATCAAATTGAAAATTATATGATCGACGTAAATCGTACTAAACTAAATTTGTTATTTCGATGGATTAATATGTATATATACGCATATATAGGTATTATATATTATATATATATATATATATATATATATATATAATATATACACACGCGTATACTCATTTATTTTCATGTAATTTTATTTAAGAGGAAAATCGTTAGTTATCTTATGAAATTGTGATATTATTTTGATCGGTTACGCGTAAAAAGTAATTTATTTCTACATGATAGATATTATTCTATATTTATTTACTGCTAGTTAAATATTTCTCATTTTGTTTTCGCATCGGTAAAATAATTATTAGATTAACGATCCTTTTCTCGATAGTTATCAATTAAGAGATGGGTTTTTATTATTCGTATCGATCGTTTGAGACGAAAATAGGGTGAAATCGATGTTTCACTTGCACTTTCGCGATATCATTGATAACGTATTTTTCTCCCGAGTTACGATTATACAAAGTAATTCGTATATATTATAATCTCGTTATCCGTTTATTCTTTATCTTCTTTTTTCTTTTTATTTATTTTTCTTTTTTTTTTTTTACGGACGGGATGCCGTTTATTATAAATGCAAAGTCGTATGCGTGTTAACGAGAATGCGTCGGAAAAAAGGAATCGTAACTAGAAGGTCGTTTCTCACATTCACAGATATTGTCGGGATATGAAAAGGAAAACATAATAATATGATGAGAAAAAGCGAGAGCGAGAGAGAGAGAAAAAGAGAGAGAGAATGAATGAGTGAATGAGCGAGAATGAGATCAAAGCTTGGAAGCTAATGAGCTAGTTGGATGAGTTTGTACGATATGATAATACTTGGGAAAATTCTAAAGCAAAAGATAGAACCTTGTCTAACGCTTTTCGTATACGTGTTACGTAATAATAGTAGAATTTTGTATTTAGTTCGATGAACGTGTTTCATCGGAAGCCCAAATTAAATTGCGATACAATATCGCATTTCATCGGACAATGATCGGCCGATAAAATTATCGATATTGTATTCGATCGTTTTGAGGAACACATGCGTGTTAACTCACTATGACGAGTTCTCTTCTCGTTGTTCTAATTATTTGGCTTCATCGAAATGTACTCCCTCTTGTTTGCGGTTACAGTATTACGTTTATTCTGTAGTATTGGAGATACATACAGTTATAGTATTGATGGTTCGACTATGTATTCTCTCTCTTTCTCTCTCTCTCCCTTTCTCTCTTCTCTTTCTCTTTCTCTCTTTCTCTGATATATTCTACCATCTATAAATTGTATGAGGAGAACTTTCCTATATACTGTGTGTCCCTTCATACACGAAGACCCTTTTGGCATGGATCCATACAAGGGTGAGAGACAACTCGATATGTTGGAAGTCCGATGTACATGCTGCGGTAGATATGGATGGATATATATATATATATATATATATATATATATATATATATATATATATATATACACGTACACGTATATGTATTTACATGCACGCGTAGGACAAGAGTATGCCTTTACAAATGTGTGTATCTTGAGCTTCTCGACGAGCTGCGCGTTTCAGAGGCTTCGGATTGATATGTGGACAGCTCGCACCTCTTTCCTCGTTTTTTTTTCTATTTTTATTTTTTTTTTATTTTTTATTTTTTATTTTTTTTAAATTTTTTTATTTATTTTTTTTTTATTTATTTTTAGTCGGGAAAATGTTGGATCTCGTGCTTGACAGAAGAGACAGACAGTGAGAGCTTATTTGATTTCTCCGCGTTACCTTTCGGCAATTGTACGCTTGGTTTCGTGCTTTTTTCGCGGATGTTAAAATATTCTATACTCTTGACTGCGACATTGAATCTTTTTTTTTTTTCTTTTTTCTTTTTTTCTCTTGTCTTTTTCATGATCAATAATTAAATTCTCTATACTTTCATTTGCATACATATTATCCATTTCTCTTCGTTTTTATATATATTTTTTCTTTCATAATTCGTATTATTCGGACGAAAAATTTGTTAGCGAATAAAAAATATTAATTGACGTAAAATGTAAAAATAGATAATTTCCGTTCGATGCCGTGGCTATATTAAATTTATCGAATGTTAGATGATCACATGATTAAAGTTAATCGCATTCGCTCGCATTTTTTGTTCCTTGTTTCTTTTAATTTTTTGCATTTTTTAAGAGAATAATTTTTGTTATCTCGCATATTGATAAAAATCATCCTATTATTTTTCAAGGATAAAATGTGGGACAGGGAACAAAATATATTATATATTATTGCAGAAAGGTGCGTTATCGCGATGGAAAATTGGTTGAAAATTTTTGCGATCCCGTTATACGGATTACATATTTAATGATACGTGTAAGCATATTATATTTTAAACGTGCCGCTGCATCGTGCCGAGATACATATATGCTATTTATACATTAGCATGCTTTACAAACTTATTTGAAGACCGCTTGGCGATTTTATGAATAACGTTAACGAAATTTTCATTGTCCAGTTGATTAATCTGCATTTGACAAATTGTGACTGAATTTACGTTTAAATAATTTAGTTTTTATTTTATTTTATAAGTAATGGATACAATTGAAATTCATTATTTAACCTTTATATAAAATCGAAATTTTAACGAGGATCAATTTATATCTCTCATAATGTTGGGGGGTAACCTTAACCTCGTGGAAAATTCTAGGTCGTGAAAACAGTTCCAAGTTTTCGCTTCTCAACCTTCTTTTTTCCTTTCTTCCTCGTCGTCTTCGCTAGTGTAGAGGGATTACGTATCGTCTCTGTGGGAGCTTGGAAAACTTTTGCGTTCCTGTAACGCATTCACCGAATGAAAATGAATGGCCGACGGCGGAACGTCCTCCCCCCCTCTCCCCCCCTCTCTCTTTCTCTTTCTCTTTCTCTCCATCCATAGTCCCACCCTTTGCTTGCTTTTTCTCTAGCTACCTTTTCCCTTCATCTCTACCATCGTTTTTTTTTTTCCCCATTGCTTTTTACCCGTTCAACTTTGCACCTCTGGGGACCGCACGAATTGCACGGCCATGCATATTCGGAACTTTATTCCGCCTCTACTCTGCCACCATCGAGACACCATCACTATCACTAACACCACCATCTCCACCATCACCATTACTATCACTATCATTGCTACACCACCTTTAACTCTTCTTCTCGACGATAATGAACGATCCATTTGGGAAAAGAGACCGATCACAAAAAATTACCGCACTAGTTTTTCTATCGCGGATATATCGGGACACGCCTATTTCTAGTTCTTTCGGTAACAAATGAAAAAGCTTCGGGAACGGGAGAATTATCAACATTTTTTTTCATCTCTCTCTCTCTCTCTCTCTCTCTCTCTCTCTCTCTCTCTCTCTCTCTCTCTCTCTCTCTCTCTCTCTCTCTCTCTCTCTCTCTCTACACCGTCTCCCTCTCCCTCGATCTCTTTTTGGAAAAAAACATTTTGTTTTTTACGAAGCCGTCCCTACAAACTGCTAAGATATATTACCATTTCTTTTTGTGAGTTCGAAGAAAGATTCCATTTTGCATCTCTCGAATTAATTTGCAACTCTTTGATATGCGTAATTCTTGCGTGAGGAAGTTACATTCACGGAACAGTAAGTTACGCGTCGGTGAAAGAGAGGCAACATACAAGATATGGATATAAGCAAATGTGTCAATGGTCGTAGATGAAAGCTATATGAAAGTGAGAGGCGTTCGTGAGCTAATTAATGTGCGGAATAGATAAAGAGAGAGAGGGGGGGGAGAAAAAGAGAGAGAAAGATAGAAGAACGACGAGATACTACAAGCGTCATCGGTGAAACACAGTATTACGATTAAATTATGCGAACAAGAGAAACATTAGAAATTTGTTTGAAATGATTTCATTCTTTTTATCCATTAAATTTCTTTTCATACAAACTCTCGACAAAATGCTGGTCTATCTGTGTGTAATCATTTTACTCGGATTCTTCTGAAAGCACTTAAATATCTTCGTGAAACTTTGAAGAATTCTTCCGATTCAAGTTAAAACTCTCTGTCTTTTAAGTTTTAGCAAGTTTTGGGCGGATTTTGGTAGGGCATTTTATGTAACTAAGAAGAATCTTTACTCTCGGATCCGAAAAGTTTTCAAACGCTTAGACAAATATTTCGGTGGTTTTGAAAAACTATTATCGATGCTATGCCGAATGGAGGAGGATCGTTTTATTTTATCGATTTATTTCTATTTCTTTGTTTTTTCTTTTTTTTTTTTTTTTTACATATGTGATTTGATATCTCTCAATTTCATTATTATTCAATAGACTTTTTTTTTTTTTTATAGATTTAATGGTTCAATCATTAAACCAAGAAAATGGTTTAATCACAGTCATAAATCTTGGTATACCGTATATCCTACTATCGCATGGTAAGAATTAAATTCATAAAAATCATGATCGAAATATCTTGATCGAAGCATGAAAGTTGCAAGAGAGACGAGAAATAACTCCGACGAAATGTTAGAATTTATTCGGAGTAACGAAAAGAATGTGACTCTTTTTCATGATAAAGTGTCGCAATTAAGTTGGCACTTGATATATTCTGAGATGAAATTTTCCACTTTAATGGACCACCTTGCGCCTGGAAATTGCAAGAGAGAAAGAAATAGAAAGAGGGAAAGAGTTTAAACGTTCAGTCATATACTCCGCGTATTAAATATTATCTGTTCGTTCTTTTTATTTATTTGTAGAATTTCTGAGATATTTTCTTTTATCATTAAAAGGAATTAATTATAACGGGTTGATAACTACTAAGGTAACTTTCATTTTAGATATCACTCAACGATCGTTTACAATGAAATCTGCATCTGAAAGCTAAAGAATCACCGTTCGTCCTTCTCTCTTCATTCTCAGTAGGGAGAAGGACAAATCTAATCTTTGTCAATGTCTCCGAATCTTTATTTAGGATCAAGTGTAGAAGACAGTCTTAATAGAATCAACGTCCTTTCATCGTTTCCCATAGTTTTCATGGGAAACGTTTCGGATTAATAGCGTGCAGTTTATTTCGAAAAGACAATGCTAAGTCTATAATCTAACGTGAGATAAGACGAATATAAGGATGATTTCGATTCAATGATAATTGATAGAAAGGATTTCTTTCTTTCTTTCTTTCTTTCTTTCCTCCGCTTTTTTTTTTTTTTTTTTTTTTTTTTTTTTTTTTTTTTGATTAAGGAAGAGAACGGAAAATAGAGAGTGGAATTTTTTTTGAAGTAAAAAATACGGCTCACGAACGAACGTGAGTGATTTAATGCGTCGTCCGACGAAGTGTACGAACGACAAGCAAACGCCATTATTATTAACGACAGACTCATCTATCACGAAGAGCACTCGTATCTAGGATTATTCGTCTTGTCGATATACATATACGTATGTACGTATAGAAATACGCCACAGAAAGACGAGAACGGTATATAGTAGTTAACACTTCGTGACAACAATATGAACGATTCTTCGCGCAAATCGATGATCCATTCTGAATTGCTATAAACGTTTCTCTCGTATACGTCAAAAGTGATTCTTAGGAGAAACTTTAATCAGATTACTTGGCACAGAATAAATGGCACACGATGATCAATATGAGAGAATAATCCTTACACAGAAAGTTTCTTCGTCCTTCTTTTTTTCTTTCTCATAAATTTCATCTTTAATAATAATAATAATAATAATAATAATAATAATAATAATAATAATAATAATAATAATAATAAAAATAATAATAATAATAATAATAATAATAATAATAATAATAATAATAATAATAATAATAATAAAAAAGAATTTGATCGAGAAAGCGACAATCTGACAGAAGAAATTGAAAGACGTGTGACGATTATTTCTTTTTTTTTGGCTTTGCAATTCTACAAAATTCCTTAACGCGCGCGATAGCCTCGGTTTTCGATTTTTCCATTAAAATTGTTCGAATGTCATTGTTTTTCAACGAACATTATCAGAACAGGTAACTTCACGCAGTTTTCACTAAAAATTGTAAATTTATTTCTCGACGATGTTATCGGTGTCGATGCAATTTTAGCGATTCCGAGTGACCGATCGAAAAGTCAGATAAGGGAGTCAATTAAATGCGGCTTATCGTAATATCAATATGAAGAGTTTTACGATATCGTAGAAAATTTTGCATAAACGTTCGGAGGGGAAAAAAAAAATATGAAAAAGTATGTCATCATGATAAAAGAGTATAGAGATGGTGGTGCAGGATGCAGGATGTAAAAATGGAGAAGGAGAGAGAGGGAGATGTATGGCTCATTTGGTTCAGGAGATTTTGGGAGCATAAATATTTATGAACAAATGGCTCGGCAGTTAACGGTAAAGCGAATATTTGAACGGTAGAACGGATTTTCTCGGATTAACGCAGGACGAAAATAATGGTGATCCTTGCGTCCCGATGCGGCTTTCCATTAATTCGACCTATAACGTACGTTCGATCGTACGGATCGAAGCTTTTACTGTTATCAAAAGCTCGATCCAAACGTCTCTTTGCAGGAGAAATAGTTATACCTACTAGAAGTAGAAATAGAGAGAGAGAGAGAGAGAGAGAGAGAGAGAAACTGTAGAAGAGGAAAGTAGACGCGTTTCTATCGAGCTGCCGTTGGTTCTAGCAAATATTTGCGCGTAATCGTCGGTAGCGCCGCGTCAGGAGAAGGCTAAATTAAACTATTAATCGTCCAACCGGCCGACGTAGCGGAAACGTTAGCCAAAAGCGAATCCCTAGATTCAGGAAACGATTTTCTAAGAGGAAATCTAATTTTTTCCTTTACATCATGATTTACCTTTCGGTATCGTCTACACGTACGTGTTCTCGCTCTCGATTCAATCGAGTACGAGAGTCTCTTTGCTCTCAAACTTATCGATTGTACAAAGGATATTTATGTTGTTAATAATTACAAAAGCACTTTGAACGAAACTTTGATAATGAAACAAATTCGCAATTTCATTCGGAAAATGGAACGCAGACGAGAATAATTAAAACAAGTATTTTTATTATTTATTGCATTATTATTTTTGATTGTATCAAATAGGTGATAGAAATAAAATCTCATTAACGTTTGATTTATGAATATTTTTGGAGATAGAAATAAAATTTTATTAAAGTCTACATATACGATTATGTTAATATTTTAGAAAAGACGAGTAAGAAATAGGTAAATTTAAGAATAAAATCGCTTTAACATCGTTCATGTGTTTTCTTATAGTTCATTCATAGTATAGATTCCATTAATAAAACTTTTTATTTCTTGTTATCGATCGTATTATTAAATTTGCGAGAAATTCATTTTTTAGCGATGCAAAGATTTTTTTTTTGTCCATGGTAAAAGATGAGCAAAAAATAATACCGGTAGTGACCATGATGTTTCTCATGCTAATAGTCATGTATTATTGAATGCATGATATCATTTAATTCCTAACTTGGTTTGCTGCTTACGCAATGCGCTCGTAACGTTGAACTTTCTGTATACAAAAGCGAAACAGGTTTCCTTGGCACCGATCTTTATTTTTCTCTTTCGCATGAATCCCGTGGAATACTAATGAGTGAGATGCGAATAGGTGAATAAACTTGTCTTGTCGATTATTACGAGTTTATTGTCTTTATGCTCGAGGTCATATCTATTAACTTTGACGATTAGCATTTGAACGTAATTCGTACGAATAAATTGACCAATTACGTCGTCGATATATAGTTACGATGTTTAATTATCCTTCTTTCTTTGAATTCTTTTATATTCGACTTAATAATTGATTGAATTAAAATACATACGATTCTATTTCATTGATCTACAGATAGATACGTTTTTTATTGTTTAGAAGAAACAATTTTATATATTATAATAATTAAATATATTTTTACGTGTGAAAGAAAGACATAGAGTTAGAATGGAAATAAAAATAATCTGATTATTTTTTCATATCAATATCATTCGTATTTCCTATATAAATATTATTTCTTTAGCGATTTATGTTAAAACTTCGATTGATATAATGATATAAGCTAATGTTGTAATGAATAAATCTTCCATTTCAATGTATCCGTCACAATATGACGGGTTTCAATAAATATAAATATACATATACACACATAAACAATCGATATCCGTAAATTTAATATTAAACGATAGAGTCAATCAAAGTATCCTCTTCACATCATGATCGAAGCTTTGAAGCATGACAACTCTTTTATCGATCAGTAAACAGCCCGCATACGTTGTCTTTCGTTAAAACAAAAGGTTTCGTGTTTGACTAAATTCCATATCAATTGCAAATCGAACGTTTTCGATGAGATAAAAAGTTCGCAGGAGGTGTATCTTTCTCGATTGAAGGACAAAAAAAAGAGGGATGGAGGAAGGGTGGTGACGGTGGGAGGAGGAGGTGGTGACGGCGGCGGCGGCATGGGAGTTAAATAAAAAGTAGAAATAGTGAGATAGTAGTAGTAGTAGTAGTGGTAGTAGTAGTAGTAGTGGCAATAGCAGCAGCAGCAGCAGCAGCAGTAGCAATCTAACAGCTGGCACAGAATGATACCAACACATTTTGCTTTCGTGTTCGAAGAAATTGCACGATGAAATTGGCGATAAGCGCGTTCCTTTTACGATACTTCGATTCTGTCGACGATATTCGTCCCTCGCGATCTCTTCGTTTCTTTGGTGAGAAGGAAAGAGAAGAGTAAGAAGTTAAGGAAGATACAAGACAGAGAGAGACAGATAGACAGAGAGAGAGAGACTGAGAGAGAGATAGAGATAAAGATAAAGGGAAAGAGATGGAAGGAACATGGTGCGCCCCTTGATTTTACAACTCGGGAAGTTACCTGAGAAACTTTCCGGCCAAGAGTTTCGAGTTTACCGCTTCTTGTGCAAATAGTATTTCGTACGCTAACTTTATTCTTGTGCGAGGTGCGCGTGAGCGTCGTTGCAACTTTTGTCTCGCATTTTCTTACGGTTTATTCTCCATTCTCCATTCTCCCTCTCTCTTTCTCTCTCTCTCTCTCTCTCTCTCTCTCTCTCTCTCTCTTTCTTTCTTGAGTCGTCATTATCCATCTGATGTATCTATCATATGCCAATGTTACGAGAAACAGAGGACTTTATTTTCGATAAGGCCGATAATAAAAATTACGGAAGAACTTTTATAAAAGCTTATTTCGTTTTACGAATCTCTCTATATCTGTGAAATAATTTTTTTCTTTGACTTTTTCTTTTTTCCCCCCTTCTTCTGTCATTTTCTCTTTTCCTTTTTATTTTTATCTTTTTATTTTATTGTTTCGATTCTTTTCATTTCAAAATAAATTTTATCGCAGGTGTTTCTTTATCGAGTCTCATATGTTCTTCACATTGTATACTCGTATCGTTTTTAATGACGATGACGCAGGCACATTACGTAAACCTGAGGAGCCTTCATTCAAATCAACGATACGTTCCCTTTTGCTTATTTTCTTTCTCTCCTGTGGCCTTCTCTTCGTACTGAGTACTCTCGGATGAGTGGTTCTTGTTGAAGAAGCTCCATAGGTACTCTTCTTTTATCGTACGCAAAACAATCGAAGAGAAAGAGAGAGAGAGAGAGAGAGAGAAAAGGGGGGGGGAAGGGAGGAGAATGCACGAAATCTCGAGTAGATTTTAATTAACGTTTTGTATGGGCACCCTTGATAACAATCGTGCCCCTTATATACCTTCGTATATTTCTCTGACGCATTATCGTCCCTTAAAAAATAGTTGTAACCCTCCCCCCTCTCCCCCTTCCCTCCCCCAGCGACAATTATCGTATTATTTCTGACACGAAAGAACCGAAGACGAGCGTCATTTGCGTGCTCGTACGTACATTGTTGAAAAGCCCCATAAAGCTTTTTGCACGATACTCAAATTATAATTCTTAAATACAACGTAAGACTCGCGTGACACGAAGGGAAAAAAAAAGGTCAACGTTCATTGAAGTTCGAAGTAATGCTCGAAAAATTGACGTTTGTTGCATTTCCAAGGTCATCGTTATAATTTGTATCGAAAGAACTTTTCCTTTCTTTTTTTTTTTTTTTTTTTTCCCGAAAGATCGAAGAAAAAGCAAGATCATCACATTCAATCATCCGTCTGTCTCGATATTATTTCATTTTCATTCATTTTGTCACGAATACAAAAGAGACGAATAGAATAGAGAAATTAAAGAAAAAAGAAAAAAGAAAAGGAAGAAAGAAAGAAAAAAAAGAAAATAAAAAGAAAACAGTAAGAAGAAACGAATGAAAATTCTGAATATTACGTGGGCATTCGTGAGGCGTCGTGAACGATACGACAAAAACGCGTCTGGTATCGCGGAGACAAAATCGATATGTCTCCAAATCCTGAAACAGCCCTAAAGGCTTGTGCTACCCTTCGTTGGGTATACCATCACTACACCATTACCACTAGTCCCCTCCACTTCTGTCTCTTTCCTAATCCAACGTCGATAACGACGTAGACTCAATTTTAACATATCGATCGGTCGGATAGCGTTCGGTTATCTTCCAATGAAAGCGGTTTCCGCGCAGCTGTCGAAATTCTCTTTGGAAGTTGTGATCTATCAATGTTCGAGAACAGAGAGTAGGCGGCCATTGCCTCCATGTAATCCCCATGTGTGTAGTGTGTATATGGTATCACTTACGTACTTACGTACACGTCCTATAGATCGGTATGTTTCCAAGAAGCAGAACGAGGAAGTAGACACAAGTCTTTGGTCTAACGAAGACTCACAGCTATGCTAATTGGTACCCTAAACTCTGATGTAGGCTAATGAGGTGTCTCTGGTGGTGCGTACTCACTTCCATCAACGGAATTTTGCTTCTCTCTCTCTCTCTCTCTCTCTCTCTCTCTCTCTCTCTCACTACTCTTTTTCTTGCTCTATCTTCGTCTATCTTGTTGTATTTGTCAAAGTCAATAGAGATGATTTTCCTATTTCTCTCGTCTTTCTCTTCTATGCGAATACGTGTTTGAGTACTTAAGCGAAAAGGATAGAAAATCTCTCTCTCTCTCTCTCTCTCTCTCTTTCTAGAGAGATCTCTAGAGAGAGAGAGAGAGAGAGAGAGAGAGAGAGAGGAGAAAGAGCAACGCGTTACCAACCACGAATTTCTGATTCAGAATTCGGATCGATCGATCACTCGTTCGTCTAATCAGATCCTGTTTGTAGCCGGCTCACGATCAAACCCTCCGGGCTGGAAAATCAAAGGGCTGGAGAGAGAGAGAGACAGAGAGAGAGAGAGAGAGAGAGAGAGAGTGAGAGAGAGAAGTCCTACGAATCATGCCATGCTCATAGTATGAAACGCGTTTCTTTATGTATACTACCTTGGGAAGATATACAGAGACACATTTTTGTCGATTTTTCACGTCTATCACCCTTTTATCTCTTTTATTTTTCTCCCTCGATCGTTTCTATTTTCTATCTCTTTCTTTTTTTTCTTTCTTTCTTTTTTTTTTTTTACTCATACTTTTTCAATGATAAGTAGATGAAAAATCGATCTTATTTTTATCCTCTTACGGAGATATCGATTTCGATAATAAAAGCGAGAAATGAAGTACGTGATTCATATGAAATACCGACTTTTTATTATCTCTAAGTGTTAGTACCACCTTCACGATTCGAATTTGTCTTTTCGATCGGGGAATTTCTATTCTATTTCTTTGCAAAGGACCTTTCAAAAGTCACTTGGAATATGAAACGCGATCGATTGTCAATTTTTCAAAGGGAATTTTGGAAGAAAAGTAACGAGCATATGCGAGAGCCAGAATATTTCTCTTACCGCGAATTTTGTCACGCGATTTAATCTATCTATAGCATACTGTTGCCTAATTGTCTTTGACGTAATTTTATTATAAAGTCCGTTATCACGATATAACATTTATTAACAGTTTGATGAGAAACAAGCCGTGGACAGTTGAAAGTTATCCTAATGGAATGTAATATAGTTGTTGAGAGAAACGATCTGCGGTGACTCTTCTTCTTCGCTTCTAAACCCGATAAACGCGTTTCAAACTCGTTGGATGTACGTTCTTGCGTTTAGAAGTTAAGAAATGAATGAGAGAGAGAGAGAGAGAGAGAGAGAGAGAGAGAGAGAGAAAGAGAGAAAGAGATAGGAAGAGGGGGAACAACGATAAAAAATTCTGAACGCGTTTGTGTACGTGCCTCACGCATTCCACCCTCTTCGTTTCTCGACAATAGCGGAGAAAGCCTGGCGCTCGTGCGTCATATGATTACCCTGTGTGACCTAAAGTGATGCGTAAATCATGATAAAGTTATGCGATATATACGTAAGTAGATCATCCATTTTGGAGATGCCATGGAAACAAAACAAAAAAAAAAAAAAACGAAAGAAAGAAAGAAGAAAATATAACGATTCTTCTCCCTACTCTTCATAGTAAAAGGGTGCCGAGCATATTTTTGCAGGATAAATTCGTGAATTGAATTTTAGACGCGTACATTCCTTACGACATCGATTTTACAGTCGTCTATCCTAACGTAGTTTCTTCCTTCCTTAGTATCGTTCGTAGAAATTGTCTCTACATATGTTATATAGATATCAAATTTTTACGATGGCAAAGGGTGGTTTTTCTATCATTTCTTCACGATGAAATAATTTTCTTCGGGATTCATCGATGTTCTCGCAATTTCGACATTTCCGAAAAGGAACGTTTTAGTTTTTATCATGGCTTGATAGAATCTTATTAAAGATTCGACGCTTCTTAGAACTTACGCTTGTTTTATGGTACTCTTAAAAAAGAGAGAGAGATGGGAGAGAGAAAGAGAGAGAGAGAGAGAGAGATAAGAGTCTTATCTATTTTCAGTCGTTAATTTCATTTCTTTCTCTATAGTAGACTCTCCCTTTCTCTCTTTACGAAAGAGAAGCAGGGTTGGTAGAAAAGAAATAGAATGGTGTCTTGTCCTTGATAAATCGCATCTC
Source organism: Vespa crabro (assembly GCF_910589235.1). Lineage (NCBI taxonomy): Eukaryota > Metazoa > Arthropoda > Insecta > Hymenoptera > Vespidae > Vespa > Vespa crabro. The sequence continues at coordinate 10,231,767 of NC_060958.1, read as the reverse complement.
ACGCTATTATACTTCCGCTTACTGAAAAGTTTTTTTTCTTTTTTTTTTTTTTTTTTTTTTTTTTTATAGTCCATACTATTATCGTAGACAATCTGTAACTGAGGAAGATCGTAAATTTTTACTTTGAGTCTTGATAGTGCGAACGCGATTCATTCTTCTTTTATTCCTTCCTTTTTCTTTTATGAAGTTTTATATATAAAACTTAAAAATAAAAAAAAAAGAAAATAAAAATAATAAGATTAAAAGAGAGAATGGAAAATAGAAGAGTCGAGAGGAATGTGGATTCATAATAGCCGATAATTTTTCTCCGATACTTTTAAACGTTATTTCTTTCATGTTACTTTCTGGAATGTAGCCAATAAGAAATTAAGTGAGATTTATTTTCTTTCTCAACGAGAAATACATGTACAATCTTGCACACGTACAACACACACACACACACACACACAGACAATAGTAATAGTAATTAGGATAAAACCACTTTTAGTTCTTAATATTAAACTCCACAAATAATGGAATACTATTTTTGAAAATTTTCATCTATAATGATTGCTTAATGCATGTTATTATGAACTTTCGTATATTCGTTGATAATTTTGAGCTTCGCTCAGAAAATTGATAAGTGAAGCCAATATCTTTTGTCATTTCTTTTTTTAAGAATATAATTCGTAAAAGATAATTTTGTACGCGTCAAAAACTTGAACGATCCGTCATAATTCGTTCTCATTTTGGATGTATATATTCCTTCCTGTCTATAACAGACCCTTCGAGATCGAAATAAACTGACCGCTGATTTTGCTCTTTCTTCGAGGGTTTTGATTTCTTCGAAGTTAAAGAGATCTACGATTAGTAATATATTAATATCACACGATTTTAAAATAATATTGGATTTTAAACAATTTTTTTTTTATTGCGAATAGGTAGTTCATAGATAAAAAAAAAAAAAAAAAATTAATCGTTATTTCATTATTGAAACGTCCATGATATTATTACTTAATCGTAATAAAATACGTTTAAGTAAATGGATTAAAAAGAAAATTATTCTTTTTGTTTCAGGTACGGCATAATTTTTGACTGTGATCCCCGTTTTCGGAACAAGATATGGAGAATTTAGTCACGTGCTCGACAATTTGCACGGTATAAATCATAACGTTCCTTCGAGCGTTATTACTTCAAGGTTTATCATTCATTGTTCGATCATAATAACGTTTATTTTTTTATTATTTGTCTTTTTCTTTTCTTTAACCTCTTCATTTTTCTCTCCTTATAACGGCGAACTTCTCTTTGGATTTGTTTTCTGCGCAAAATCCAACGAATTAAATGACGACCATCATCGATTACCAATAATCGCGAACCAGTAAAACAGAAATACGACTATGTTTCTCGCTGATATCGAGCGGTGATCGTTCGTCTTTACGAGCAGTTTTATCGTAATCGTTGCTCTTTAAACGTCTACGTATACTATTAGCTTCGAGAGATATCTTCGTGTCTATATGTATACGTACATAAATTATTCGAGAGCGTGTCGATTTCCTATCGTGTCGAGAATTACGATTCGATGACTGTGGAGAAGTAGTATGAAGAGGATGGGAAGAGAGAGGTAATGGCACACGGTTAAAAGGTGCTGTCTCTCGCTCTCTCTCTCTCTCTCTCTCTCTCTCTCTCTCTCTCTTTCTCTCTCTCTTTCTCTCTCTCTGCATATCAATTTCTAGGAGAACCCACTGACTCGCATAGGCAATGAGATCGAGAAAGAGAGAAAGAGAGAGAGAGAAGGAAAGGGGCGCCCAAGTCGAATCGTTTTCAAACGGCGTAGCTCGTTCGTCGAAGAATTACTATCTCTGCGGCATTCCAACGAAAATTTTATTTCGCACCGTTACCCCATAGTTTTTCAAAAGAACGAGAAGAGAAGGAATGAAAGAGAAGAAATGAAAGAGAAAAAAGTGGAAAGGAACAAGAGAAACTCATGCTCGTCTCTAGAGTTACCCAAGGACTCGTTGAATTATCTATGGAAGAACGTAAGACGATTTTCTCTGTGGCCCTGTCTCTTTCTCTTTCTTTCTTTCTTTCTTTCTTTCTTTCTTTCTTTCTTTCTCTGTTGTTTCTTCCTGATTTTATTGTTTTAGAAGATTGGTCGTAAAACAGTGGAACAGTCTTTCCTTTTCGTGTTTCGAACTACAAAATCGACGGCACTACTTTTACTATTTTTGTTTCGAGTACGGTGTAGGACCGTTCCCTTTACTTTCTCGATTTCGTCCTTTTCTTCCACGAAAATAAGTCGATTTAGAATCTTTTCCTTTTCGTTATTTTTTCTTTCTTTCTTTCTTTCTTTCTTTTTTTTTCTTCTCTTTTGTCTTTTATTTACACCACGCAAAACTCCCGACTACATTTCGTTCTCGATCTTCTTACAGATAATGAAGACCGATAAATATATAGACGAGAACGTACCCCTAAGAGGGACATAGAAAATTCTTACTATTTTCATTAATGAAATCATGAATTAATTTTATACAACGTTTTAGAAACTTTTCCATCATCATTCCATTAGGAGTTCAATAAATATATCTTACTAGTTTAGATTCCTTGTTTATTTCACTTTTTAGAGATAGTTAATAGAAAAATCAATGGAATCGTTTGGTTATCAATGTATTATTCACGTTCATATCTATGTGTTATATGAAACGGTAGATGTAACAAGTTAATAGAACTATCGAAAGCGACAAACGTTGAAACTGTAGTTTATAGAGGTGAGCTGTCCAAACGATTACACGCGCTTCTCGATCGGAAACTCGATCGGAACAGAATCTAGCCGAACCATTCGATCAGCCAACCAGCTATGCAGTTAGTCAGTCAGTCAGTCAGTCAGTCGGTCAGACAGTTAGTGAGTTAGTCAGTCAGTTAGTCAAATATTTCCTTTATTACGGTAGAACGTTACACGATTTCAATGCACGATAAATTTGTCCCAGATTTCTCCGTGGAATTTCTACTTATGTAGACGCGAATGAACCAACGTGATGAGATAGATATTTGTTAGCGGTGAGATAGAGTCGAACAGCATACGTGGAATCGATAATCACCGTGTTCGTCCGATAAAATATCATTATCGTAAGCCAGACTGCTGCTGTTGCTGTTGCTGCTGATGTTGCTGTTCCTGTTGCCGTTGCCGTTGCCGTTGCCGCTTTGTAGGTGTTGCTTTCCAAGTGTTTATCGTGTTCTCGCAGGAATGGTCTTCCGTTACCATTTCACGTTTACATCCGGATAAAGCAATTAATACGAGAGCTTGTGGGCTAATGGCCAGTGTCGGATTATCCTGATTATAATATAAATTTGACATAATATTAATGTACCTTACGGAAATAGATCGATGTTAGAAACGATACCAGAAATGATTCTTTTTCGTTGTTTACTCGTTATATTTATTTGTTTCTAGAGAATTCGAGTTTTCAGTCGACTCCAATTGAGATCGTTCAATTGCCATTCATTCGTTTTATCGCTTTTCTTTCATATTATGTTTGATTTCGAATCGATACGTGCTTTGATAATATTTAAATGTAAAAGCAAGCTGCTATTAATCGCGTATTCTCTTTAACACGAACGTACTAGTTATCATATACGTAATATTAATCGAACTCGTAATAATAATAAAACCGTGAATTATATCGGATAATATCGAAAGTTCGAGTTATATAATATCGAATTGAAACGATCTTAAAGATTTTTTTCTTATCATTATTATACTTTTTTAAGCTTTTCTTCTTATTTACCCATTCGTAACAATGTCGAAATAATGTAGAAAAAAAAAAAAAAAATTATCACATTTTCTCTCCCCGTTCGATTTGAACGAACTTTTTTTCTTTTTTTCTTCTTCTTCTTCTATTTCTTTTCTTTTCTTTTCGTTTAATCCTTTTTATTCGTTCGTTCGTTCGTTCGTTCGTTCGTTCCAAGATATCATAGTTTCTCCTTTAAGACCGCGCTGAAAGATAGAAAGGTTGGATTATTTCGCGAACGTTGGAGAAGTAAGGCAGCTTACATTTTAAAACGGAATTCTCGAAGGAATTCCCCTATTCGTTTGCTACGTCGTCGTCTCTCTTACGTCGTATGTTTTCTTCGCCGCCTTCGTTATATCCCTTTCAAGATGGTTTATTCGTGTAAGCTCTCTCTCTCTCTCTGTCTCTCTCTCTCTCGAGGAAAGGGGGATTAAACATGGTAGGTATAACGATCCTCGATAGCTTTCGAGTTTCCCGTACCTCAGCGAAATCGAAAGTTCCGTCGAGACGATGATATATCGAACTTCTCTCTTCTTACTACTACGTTTGTTTTCGCCAACTATCCTAACGATGACGTTCGACGTCGTCGAAGTTCCTCAACGGAGGAGAGGAACTTTTCGTCCTCCTTTTCGAGTTTCCAACGAAGGATAGATTGAGTTTTGCTCTGGCACGTTCTCGATTCAGTCGTTCGTCCCAATTTTCCTCGTATCGACGATAGGAACTGACCGCAGCATTTTTCATCGGCTTTTCTTTTTTTTTTTTTTCTGTTCTTTTTTCTTTCTTTCTTTTTTTTTTTTTTCTTTTTTTCCTTCGAAGAAAGAAAAAAAGAAAGAAAAGAAACAAAATTCTTAACCCGAGAACGACGAAAAGGATGAAGACGGCGAATTTCTTCTTCGCAATATTCTCGAAAATCTTCGAGCTATCTCAAAATTGTATTGGTCATTTTGACGAAAGTAATAGACGTCATTTTGAAATTTTCTTGAAACAAAGGATTAAATGTACAAGCTGTTCCCGATAGAATTGATCGATGGATAGAGCAATAATATCGGTCTTATCAATAACGCGCATTTAATTTATTTCAAATTGTCTTTATCTTTATCTTTTCTTTTTTGTTATTCTTCTTTTTTTTTTTTCTTTTTCTCTCTTTGTATTTCTTTTACTACCTCAAGAAATACCCAAGATTTCACATTAATTTCGTTTACTTTTCTTACGATTACCTTCACTTCTTTACGGCGATTTAATTTGTTAGAGGTTGAAATAACGAGAAAAAGTGCAACGTTAAAATAGCTTAAATCGTTCGTGATTGGTACTACCTTCCGTTTTATTTAAACGTATAATATTTAGGGTCACCGGAGCGACTAATGCGACTCGTTAACGATTTTATACGAACTCTCTGTAATCTCTTCCTCGAACGGAAAAAAAACGGAGGGAGGGAGGGGGAAAAAGAAAAAAGATAAAATGTCATTTAATAGCCATTCAGCTCGGTTATTGTCTCTTGGTGGAATTTCAGATTAAAAGACGCGTGTAATTTGATGTGACGCGAGAACGAAAGAGTAGAAACATTAACGAGCTTTCATCGAGCCAAACAACTCTTTATCTCTATATTACATATATACATATATATATATATATATGTATATGTACGTTCAAAAAGAGTAACTCTAGTCAGCGTGTCCTACGAGAATCAATATTTTTTATCGATCGAAAGAGGGGTAGTCTTTAACGAAGCTTAACTCTCGTTCTACGCTTGGCTGAACATGGAACGTCGCACGTTTGTATATACGCATCGTTCGTCGTACGTGCACATTTGCAGATCCAACACGTGTATTTGGGCGTGTCGGATAGATATACAACGCGCACGGCTTATAAAGCATTCGAATTTGTGTCAGAAACAGCCATCGGAGTTAGTTCGAACCAACGATGTTCGCTGACGTCGAGCGAACGCCGTTTCGTTAGCTAGATCGTTGATTAAAATTGGCAATTCTCTTGAAGCATCGATCACTACCAGTATTACGTCCATCGTAACATCCATCAAAGTTTTATTTCGTAGTTAGGTACGTCCAAGAATATATCGTGAAAAAAGAAAATCGAAATCGAACTTATTTCATTAAATATTATATATTACATAGAATAGGATGATTAACATTAAATTATGTTACGCGGAAACATATAACTCGTTCACGTTATCTTCGTTTTATTCTTTCTAAGAAGTAAGTTCATTTAAATGCAGGAGATCGTTTAAACGATTCCATGAAATTCATATTGTCCATTTAACCTAGGACTTATATAGAATACCTACATTGATATACATTGTTCGTTTCATAATTGAAGATTTCATTTTCTATTGGCAAGGAAAAGAATCGTATCGATCATTTATTCTAGATCGAATCGGTCATCGTACTTACTAAGCTATATTACGTATTTTAACCGTCGTTTTTAAAGTTCGATGTCCATTAGAAAGAGCAAGGCATAATCGCATAAAATAACGTGACTCGCATCGGAACGAATCTCGCGCGTGAAAGCGTGCTTCTTTACTTGAGAAAGTTAACGAGCTCCTGGTTGCCTTTTTATACGTTCTTATCGTTGTTACCGTACGCGTAACCACTTGATGCGCAATTGTCGATTATTAAGGAAAAATGAGCAAAAGAGCTCTAGAGAGAGAGAGAGAGAGAGAGAGTTAAGAAATGACGAAGAGATTTTTGCACGTCTATATCTAAACGCAATAAAAATCAAAGCGACATTGTTTAAACTTAAAATCCGCGTCGGATAATTATTCGTTTATCGATACCCAATTACCTACTTCTTACATTAACCCACTTCGCTGTTTAACGTATCACACGAACGCCGATTGTTTTAAACTTGTTCGGCCTTAATAAAATGCTTTTTTAACATGAATTATCGTTGATCGGCACGCGGATAGGTCGATAGTTCAACGTGCCAGTAATGATTGCGTCTGGCAAACGATGTTTCAACGTACCTGCTCTTGTGTAAAAATATAAAGAGTAGAGAATATCGCGTGACATATTCTATACATTTTTTCTCTCTCTCTCTCTCTCTCTCTCTCTATGTTATAATAGTTTTTTTTTTTTTTTTTTTTTTAGAAAAAAGATCACCGTAAATATTATACGATATAGATATATTTCGATCGACCATGCGCAGTCGTGACAATTTTTCGACAAGTAGCCATAACATATTTCTTTGCTCGAACTTTTTCATAGGACGAAGAAAAATCTGAAGCTTTTTCTTTTCTTTTCTTTTCTTTTTCTATTTTCTTCTTTTTTTTTCTCTCTTTCTCTCTCTCTCTCTCTCTCTCTCTCTCTCTCTATCTCTCTCTCTCTTTCTTTTATGTGTCTCGAAACTTTGGAAACGATATGTAAAATACATTTTATATGTTACGTAAATGTTACATACTACTTTTTTCCACGGCTGTCTAACTCAGGAAAACTCTTTCGATAACAAAACTTTCGAGATATTTCGAATTATGGAAGTTCGATCGCTTATGTCATTTTAGGGGCGTATTACCAACGTAATGTCCTAAAGATAGCTTATAAGAATTATCCACGATTATTATACATTATAATAGAGATAAAATGATAAAATGATATAAGTACATACATGCATATGCATGTACTTATTTACTCGATTTAATATTAACATATCATTGTAATTACATAGTTCGTTTGAACGATTAAATTAAAAGACCTGATCATAATTTCTCCGTTGGGATTTAATGCTAGGATATTATCAATGGCCGTCGTTGAAGCGTCGCTTTCTTTTTCGAATGGACATTAATGGAAAGTAAAATACGTGTGCTTTTACACGCTCGAATTTCTACGTAAGTAAGAAGAAAAGAAGAAAAGAAAAAGAGAGAGAGAGAGAGAGAGAGAGAGAAAAAGATGGATAGATTGGCCGCTGTTATTGCCATTGTTTTGCGATGTCAGTCTCATTTTCTCATATCTGTAATGAAATCTTTGCTGTGTGTTACTTATAGCGAATAGAATCTATACCTTGTATTGTCGTTTTCTCTCTCTCTCTCTCTCTCTCTCTCTCTCTCTATTTCTCTCTCTATCTATCTATCTATCTCTTGGTCGTTTCCTTAGCGCATTTCGAAACGTTCGTTTCGTGTCCCATAATATACAATCCTGGCATTCTTGTTCGCGCCCGTTGATACGCGCGAGAGAAAGAGCGCACCGAAGGAGATCGTGCGCTTCCCGAAATTAATGGCACTTCCGAAAGTAGTTGTTTCGGCGCATTAAGTGCGGCTAATGATCTTCCTTCGAGCTTCCTTCCGGTACTCTACCGACGAACTAATTACGTGCTCGCTTAGGCGCATAATCGTCGTAAACGTGCACGAAGATATTACGTTAGTTACATTATTCTTTTGATAAGTATCTCTTTTTCTCGTAAAGGACAAGGAAAAAATCGAGTATGAGATCGTTAAATAAAAAAAAAAAAAAAAAAGAAAAAAAAAAAAAACTTGTCTCCTAGCAGAGATCCTTTCTCTTGTCGCTTTTTATAATCCTCTCTACGTTCGAATAATTATCGTGAATTTTCAATGATTTCATATAACCCATATACATATTAAATATATATTTATGTAAATATATTTACGAATCTATCTGTAGTCTAATCTATAGTCTATGTTCTTAGTTTCTACGATTACAATTTCGAATATCTCTGAATAATAGAAATCGCGAATGATGGAGAAACATATTAAATCGGTTAGCATTTATACGATCGTCGGTAGTCTTTGATGATGAAAATTCTCTATGTGAATTCGTAATGTTTAAATGTATCACTATTCTCTTTGTATTGTTTCGAATCGTGAAAGAAAAAAAAAATAAAAAAAAAAAAAAAAAAAAAAATAAAAAAAGAAAAAAAGTGAAAAAGCTCTCGCATTCGAGACGCGGCGCTTCGATAGGATTTTTGTGGTTCGATATGCGCATCCTTGAATTCTGTGAACAGTGAGAGCTGAGAGGGATAGACAGTGCGACCATAAATTTCGATTTCCATCGAGACGGCCGACCATTCGATTCCACTCGGCGATCTATATTCGCGGTACAGAGTAAACGTACGTGAGCCAGAGCTTCAGCCGGAAAATGGGGCGTGTGAAAGCACTGGAGATCGGCCGCGTTTCGCGTTACGCGTTCAACTATCTCTCTTTCTCTCTCTCTCTCTCTCTCTTGTCTACTTATTCCACTTTCGGTGATCGTAGCTCGACACGAGCCAACTACTTGATCTTCACCAAGGCACGTTTGCCAGTTTCTATCTTATATGCGCTTAAAGATCCAACCTTCAGACACACGTCATTCTAACAGCAAAAATCGAGCAAAAGAAGGTCAAGGGAGAAAGAGAGATAGAGGGAGAGAGAGAGAGGGGGGGGGGGGGAAAGCATTCTACCCGCGTTCAAATTCGCATTACCGATTTATGAATCGCACGAGACTTCGAAGACCGTGAAACATTTGAATCGAGTAGTACTTCGGAACTCGAAACTTTGCATATCGATGTCTTCCAGACGACAATTCCATAGAGACTCGTTCGCTTTCTTTCGTATTCGACGTTGAAACTCGAATATTTTGAGATTGGAAAAAGGGATAATAACGATTGCAACGATTCGTTGCTCGTATTTCATATATTTTTTATGTGCATTTCTTTTTTATCTTAAATTTATCCGCACGGAGAAGTGTATCGAATTTTTTTCTTCTTCTGTTTTTTTTTTCTTTTTCTTTTTCTTTTTTTTTCCTTCCTCTCTTTCCTGTAACGTCATGAACACGGTGAATTCGATGATCGTGACTTTTAATTTCTTTCGATGAGATTGTTTCATCGTAGAATATTAATTCTCTGTTGATGGAAATTTCGCGTATGGTATTTTGAAGATGCGTTTGAGTATTCTCTCTCTCTCTCTCTCTCTCGAGAATAGAGAGAGAGAGAGAGAGAGAGAGAGAGAGAGAGAGAGAGAGAGAGAGAGAGAGAGAGAGAGAGAGAAGTAGATGTCAAGTATCATCAAAGTATAGTACTCGGGTTGGAATTTTGAGGTTGTTAGACGGTATTATCGAGACGTTCAAAA
>NC_060958.1:10179436-10216936 GCF_910589235.1 Vespa crabro | reverse complement strand
TCAAGTTAAATATCGCATTGAAATGTTCAACTATTTTCTTTGTTTCCTTTTCCCTCTCTCTCTCTCTCTCTCTCTTTTTTTTTTTGTCGACTATAAAAGAAAACTCGTCGGATTCGAAATCGCTGGCATTTACTCGCTCACTCGCTTTACTCGGGCAGCATACAACGCGTTTCCATTTGCCACGTTTCATACAATACGCGCAACTCTCGCCGCTCGATGTGAGCTTTGTTTTCTAGGAATACGAGCGCAATGTTCGCCATCCGGCTAACAAACGTGTCAACGGACCTTCTCGTAACGCAATACGGAAGCCTTTTCGAGCGTGTACGGTTCGTGTTCGCTTGCGTTATTCGTTTGAAATTTTTGAAAAAATTACAACTCAACGATAGAAACCAACATATTTTGATAAAGATCAAATTTGTATTCCACGGTTGAGATTAAAAATGGAAAATAAAAAATAGATTGTTAAATAATAAAATATTTTTAATGAACGAACGTTCGTTAAAAATTATTAACATTGCGATTAATGTTCTCTCTTATAGAAATTATCTCGTAAAAGGTTAACCAGTAAATTCTTGTAAAATGGGACGAAGCAATTCAATAGAGGAATTACTCCAGTCCATCGAATGGCGCCGACGCTCTTGGCCGAACTAGTCGAAGTGTTGCGGCTGAAATTTCTCACATAGTTTCCTGCGACCTCGTCCATTGCGCGTTTCACTATCACGCAAGCTGGGACGATACGATGGAAAAGCGTGGAATTTTACTCTAACATTTCTTCGTTCTACTCCTTTTGTCTACATTGAAACATGTTCAATATTTTTTTTTATTTTTTTATTTTTTTTCATTCTAAAAATTAATTAATATATGTTATATACGTATACATTATTCGTACGCGTTATATACCTAAAAGAAAAAAAAAGAAATATAGCTATGAGGATTTTCGAAATAGCTATTTCGTTTCGTTTAAATTCCATAATTTTACTCTGTATTATAATTTATTTATCCAGAGAGATTGTAACCAGAGAGAGAGAGAGAGAGAGAGAGAGAGAATATCGCATAGGTGTAACGGAAATTGTGACCGTACGCCGGAAGTTTTCGTAACGTTAGAGAGAGTCCATGGAAAAACAAACCTGTTGTCGCATTATGAATTACACCGGATCTCTATTAATTAAAATTCTTTATCCGTCACGGTATGGTACACGTTACCTTTTATTTATTATTAAATATCGTAGTTTTTCGGTAATAAATAGAATGACTCATCGAGTATATTCATTAGTGATTTACGAAACAATCCATCCGATTAAGTGCTTACAATGAGAGAAAGAGAGAGAGAGAGAGAGAGAGAGAGAGAGAGAGAGAGAGAGAGAGAGAGATTTTGCAATTATATTGAACTAAATTATACGATAGTCTGTGAAATTCGAAATTTATGTATTGGTTGATCATCGAATTAATTCAGAGTTATTATAATTTTGTTTGAGTTTATTATAATATTCTTTTTTGTATGAGTTTCTATCGAGGATCTATTGATAATCATTGGATCTTTGATGATATAAATTCGTCGGGAATTATTAATTAGTTTTAATTAAGTAAAACGAAGTAGATATTGATTTTTTGATGAAAAATATAAGAAGGAGTAACGATCACCAGTTGAGTTGAATACGCCATTTCATTGTATCGATGATCAGGAAATTCGTCTTGCCTTCTCTCTCTCTCTCTCTCTCTCTCTCTCTCTCTCTCTCTCTCTCTCTCTCTCTTGAGGATACGCCTTAGTTCCGTTTCTCTTCAAGAAACGCTTAGTCGTGATTAATTGCACCAACCGGAGAGGAGCCATTACCGGTATGCGCCATTTGTGGTTTGCACCTGCGGATTCGTCAATCTTAGGGGAGAGCATAGAGCTGCTCTTGCTACTTTGTACGTTCTATATACATATCTGGAAACAGACATAGGAAGCATGATCGACTACAGGTATATATATATATATATGTATGTATGTATGTATGTATGTATGTATGTATGTATGTATATATGTATATACTATCAATAAAATCCATGCTGTAATTACCGAAAATAAATTAGTTTAATCGCAAAAGCGAAATCCCGAAAGATCCGTCCAATAATTTAATCATTTTTAATTCAGAATTTAATTATTTTTCATTGATGGTATATTAAAATCCCTTAGATATATTATAATATTTGATATGATTTAGTAGAGAAGAAAGAAAAAGATATCAGTCTTTTCTCTTATAACTCTTAAGTACACTTGTTAGAATCGAATATCACTCAACGATCGACGAAGTCGAAGGTCGTATTCAGTCACGGTCGATTAGCTCGCCTACCAATTACTTTGATCATCGTGTAACGAACGAACATGTACATACGTACATACATACATAGATATATGTACATGAATACATATGTATGTACATGTACTTACATGAAATAGTGAACTAGGGATATAGAAAGAGAAGAAGGAGGAAGAGAAGGAGGAGTCAGGTAAATCCTTGTAACTCATGCACACCGTTCGGTATTCCCGTCTTGCTCGACTTCAGGCTCACATTAGTGGCATAAATCAAAACTTGCCTCCTAAGTTAGTTCCGCTTTTGCTCCTAGCTTCGTTCCGTTCCGTCCCGTTGATTCTAAGCATGGCAGCGACAGAAACGCTCGCGCTTTTCGTACGGTACGTGGATCTAAAGACATAGTTCGCGGATGTAGAATATTAGGAGTTTGTCGTGGAAATCCTGCCGCTGGGTACGACCTTCTCTCTCTCTCTCTCTCTCTCACTCTCTCATTCCCCTTTCCTTTTCGTCTCTCGCTTTTGTACGTACAAGTTTCGGTCGCAAGAGCGGTTACCGAGCATTTGAATTAGTCACTTAACCCTTCTCTTCCTCTTCTTCCTTCCTCAGCCACCGACCAACCAAACCAACTCCTCTTCACCATCGACCCGATTAAATTTCTCGCACACCCTATACGTCTCGCTCATGTTACGCTCGAGATCTTTCCTTAAGCGTACTACTCTTTGATTCCTTCTGTGTTAAAAGTGATACTCCCATCCCTTTTCCCTGCCCACTCTCTCTCTCTCTCTCTCTCTCTCTCTCTCTCTCTCTCTCTCTCTCTCTCTCTCTCTTTCGAATTGTTTTCTTAACTTATTGTTAATTATCTTAACTACTTTTGTTCACGATCTAACTCGTAATATTTATTCCTCCCGTTTAAAAGCAACTTTGTAATACTTCGATCGTTTTATTATATATATATATATTTTTTTGTTGTTGTTATAAAACGTAGTTTCAACAAAAAAGGGAAGAATTTTGCAAGAGATACCCATGAATATGTTAATAAATCAACGATAACGTTGTATCAATATCGTTTATCACATATCATCGGTTATATACAGTTACGTTAGAAATTGTTTCGATAGAAACGTAAAGGTATGATCAACGTTCGAAGCTTTTTACCCCGATCGCATCGGATTATCGATTTTCATTACTTCTGGGAAGTTCATTATCGAACCTTCGAATGAAGTTTTCGTCGTCGACTGGAACGCGAACGATTCTCGGTCGCATTTATTTTTTATGTCGTGGAAATGGCGGTTACGTGTAGGTTTTAACGAAGAACGCGGAATCCGTGAGGCAAACCTTCGTCTATTCGCATAATTCACTAGACAGCCTTGGAGTTTACGAGTTCTCCAATATTCCTCGAAGAATCTCGAGAAGCTCGTTCTTCACCGGTGCTAGGCGTTTACGAGGATCCGAAATGGCGTAAAGTCGTTTTTATGGTCTCAATCTCGCCAACTCGCATTAATTATTAGAACGGTGTTACCTCCTTGAGCAATCGTCCATACGAAAAGTCAAAAAACGTTCATTCATATAATTTAAAATCTTACTTTAGATCAATTTTCATCGAGTAATATATTTTATTTCATATCTCATTCTTTCTCTATCTCTCTCTCTCTCTCTCTCTCTCCTTTTCATTTATCATACGAATTTCATATTTTTTAAAGCAACACTCATGTTCCTATAATAAATAGATATAGCGAATAATGGAGTAGGTATGATGTCGAGACAAATGGGATTGTAGAAACACAGCATTCGAAATGGAATCTCTTAATGAACAAGCCTGAAAGCCATCGGCGAAGGTACAGCGAGAATATGAGCAGGTCCCCTATCTCACAACACGCTATTATTAGCCACCTAATTACGTACGCGCATTGCGTCCCCGTTACATTCGTATGCATATATGTATATGTATGTTTGTACGTTTGTATGTTTGTATACGTGTCCGTATGTATGCATGTAAGTATGCATGTATGCATATGCCATTGCATTGTGCGTGCGTACAGGTGCATTCGACTAAAATGAATTTCGTTTGGTAGTTCGAATTACTTATTAAGGAATCCCTCTAGTTCAACGATTTAAAGTCCTAAAGAAAGACATTTAAATAAACGTTAGGACTCGTTCCCTTCGATCTAGTTGGGAATAACTGTGAATAATTTTTCTTTTTTTCTTCCTCTTCTTCTTCTTAACAAGACCCGCTCGTAAACTTTAGTTCATTATGCGCGTTTCAACCGTGGAGAGTTATGCTGTACACGTCTGCGCGTGCATACATATACATACGTATATATATATATATATATATATATATATATATATATACATATTCATGTAGCATACGTACATACATGGGGAAATACGTTAACACTTAACGAGAATAAGTCTCAGTGAGATTTAGGGAAGCCACGAGTGCAAATAAGAAAGGCGTGAAATTTACAAGCATGAAATCTTTTTGGTACCGAGTGTATATCGTTAGCATGTTCTCTATGCTCATATAGATTATATACATACATATATATGTATTAGGTTTTCCTTAGTTCGTATGCGTTGAAAGAAGTAACGCGAAGAAGGGTCGCGTGAGTGCTCTTTAAAATCTAATCCTTTTTCGCTTATCTACGAAACGACCGACTAGCAAATGAACTCTCGATGGGCTCTTACTATTCCGCATTACGTGCTTTTCCTCGCATGCTTTCCTTTCATCCCTTTTACATTCTTTTAAATGAGCGCGCAATAATCTTCCGTGATGAATGTAATAGAAATATGAGAATGGAAAGGACTTCGAACGTTTTTCGTAAAATGTATTAATCAAATATTTTTATCCAAATATATTTTTTTTTTTTTTTATAATTGATTATATATACATATGTATATGTATATGTATATATTAATTCGTTTAATTGAGTAACCATTGAAAAAAAGCTATAGAATATTTCAAACGCACCATTCGGCTTTAAGTGTATACTTTAATTAATCACTAGACATTTAATAAATGTCCCACCCTTTTTTTTTTTCTTTCCGTCCTTTATGGAAGTAGTACGATGATAACTTTCATCGTCAATTGATCTTAGGTAAAAGGAAAAGAACGGGAACATTCAAGGGCATAAGCTGTGTTGGACAATTTGTAAAAATAAAAAAGGGAAGGAGAAGGAAAGAGATGGTACTATTTCATTTTGGGGAATTACAATTGAGTCGTTTTAATTATCGCTGAAAGCTCGCGACGCGTCGAGAGTAGAGTGTTCGAGGGTGAAAGTAAGAAGAGTGAATATGTCGGAGAACAATTAAGTCATAATAATTCGACTCATAATCGTTATCCATCAGTCCTTTCTCGAAATAAAATTCGTATCTTCAATTAATTCATCGTTCATTGTGCTTCCTATTGATGTCGAATTAGTTCACTTGAAAATTTCTCTTTTAATTTCTGAACTCATTCTATTGAAAGCCTTTTGATATTTAAGAGCTTCCCGCGGGAATCGGTCGTCGTCTCTTTTTCAGGTCAATAACTGTGAAGGACTTGAAGAAATCGATTTTCCAAGGTTGTGGCTTTCCTCGGAGAATATTCACGAAAGCGTACTATTTTCCTTGATTATACTGTGCTCGATGGAAGCCGCGAAGTCGGGAGGAATCGTTGCTGCCCTTGTCACCTGTTCAAACATTGCCACGATTCCCAGAGATCCCCTCGAGCGGACTGTGCCGATCCCGAAATTTCATTACGCTCAAGAATCAACAATTGCGCAAACGAGACAACACAGAGAAAAAAAGAGAGAGTGAGAGGGAGGGAGAGAGAGAGAGAGAGAGAGAGAGAGAGAGAGGTAGAATGCGGACCACGAATAAATTGCATCGCGGAGTATAATTGATGAAGCGACTCGTGCATGCGCATACAAAGAGGTAGAGAATGGAAAAAAAAAAGAAAAAAAAAAATAAAAAAACATTATTTTCCGCAAGCTCGGACTCACCGTTTTTTTCTCTGACTTTATTTTTTAACCTACCGTGCTACTATACGCTCGGAATGACCGCGAACGAGTTTCACGCGAAACTTGATAGCGATTCGCGCTTAATTAAGTAATGCGACACGATCTCAATATTCACTGGTTGTTCATCCATTTTTTTTGTTCTCCCCTGCAAATTCGTCGTTTCGCTTTTTAACGGGATATATATATATAGGGACAAATGTATTTCCCTTCTCGTTCGATTATATGAATCTGTTGGTATGATAAATACTATTTTGTCTATACGTGAGATATTTTTATATACACACATATACAATTTAGATTATATATATACATATATATACACACACACACATATATACACAAAAGAATATTTAGACTATATATAAACATACAGTATATATACAAATGTACATATATGTATATATCTATATATAGAGTATGTATCGAATAAGGTAGAGTACGTCTTTGTTAGAGTTCCATTTTATAGATCATATGCGCGTTGTGCATAATAATAGCGTTTTTTTTTTTTTTCTTTGTGTCGAATATTCAGTTGAGTCAATTGAGTCAAAGACGTGTCGTAGCCAATAATCATAAATTCGTGTACGCTTCTTCTTCCTTTGTGAAGCAACTATTGGCAAAAAAAAAAAAGAAAAATACAAACAGATAGATAAGTATCTTGCTATGTATTATTTCAAATAATTATAAAACTAAAATAAGTACTTTACATCGAGTGAATAGAAATTCAGAAGATAATACTTACTTCTTTGAAATTGTTACTATCATTACGTAAGCTTGAATTAAAATTGCGTTTCGAGTTTGCAAAAACGTTTACGGTTGTTGGCCGGTTTAATTAAAATTTTACAAAGCAAGATATTTTTTTCTTTCTCATGCTTTTTTTTTCTTTTCTTTCTTTTTTCTTTCTTTCTTTCTTATTTTTTTTTCCTCCCCCTCAAGAAATTGGAGATAAAAGTCGTGTTTCGAGTCGTTGGTTTTTAGCCTTGTAGAGCGAGGGTAACTTTTTTCCTTGTTACAGTCCTGGCACCGGACGGTTCCTGGTAAATCGCCAGGATCAGGCGAATTCGCGATATGACCAGAAGAGAAGAGAGAATGCATTCGGCCAAGATAACGTAATTAAGACCTTTCCTTTGAAGTTAGAACGCCTCGCGCCTCATTTACCCGAATTTACCGCTCGTATCCCCTCCTCCCTTTGTCTTTTCTTCTCTCCTATCTCTCTCTCTCTCTCTCTCTCCTTCTCCCTCTCCATCCTAAGCTGACACGATTATCCTCTTTCCAAAATTTATTACGTATTCTGGAAGAAAGATGAATGGAAATATTTCAATGTCATCTTATTGATTATCTTTTTCCTTTGAATACATTTTAAATATTTCCAAATGAGAACGATGAAAACTAAAAAAAAAAAAAAAAAAAAAAAAACAGAAAAAAAAGAAACATTTATCGATATTTTTAAAAGTTACCTTCGACTCTCGTGTCCCATAACAGTAATAATTTCATTCAATCGACAGAGGCTAGGTGTTTAAATATAATGCTCAAAGGAGGCGGTAAATTTTTACGAGACTTTAAAGGATCGTTAAAAAGAAACAAAAAAAAGAAAAAAAAAAAAACAAAATGAAAAAAAGAAGAAGAAAAAAAAATCAGACTACCGGCTAGTTTATAAATTATTCTCAGCAGGAGATTAGCTTGTTGGCGGGTTTGGGAGGGTGGGGAGAGGAGAAGGAAACCAGTTGTCTCCGGTTAAATACGGAATGGTCGTACGAACTTAGAACAAGCTAGAAAGCGAAAGAGATAGAGATAGATAGATAGATAGACAGAGTGAGTGAGAGAGAGAAAGAGAAAGAGATAGATGTATAGATAGATAGATAGATAGATAGATAGATAGATAGATGGATAGAGATAGGAGTTGGGGGAAGGTGGGTGGATTCGAAGGGAATAGGTAGGATAAGATAAAGGGAGAAGGGGTTAGAGACAGAAACACGAGTGCCTTTAACCGTAGACGACGTTAGGGCCACTTTGTATCCCTGAGATTCATTGTTTGGCTGGTAGCACGAGCGTGGCCATGCATTATGTGGGAGCACCAACGGCAAGACGCCATTTAAATGCTCCGGAAGGTAACCGCTTCGCTGTCAGCCCTCATCCTGGCCGCGGTCATGCCTGTCGTGTCGCGCGTCAGCGTGCCTTAAACAATGCATCCTGAAACGCGCCTCCTTCCGTGCTTATCCTAATACACATACGTTATTTGTGTTTGTTTGTGTTTATGTACGTATGTGTTACTCCATCTTTATCGAAGAGAAGACACGATACGCCACGTCTTCACCTTCCGTTCCATTTATTTTTCTCTTTCGTCGATTTCACCAGAGAACTCTTACTATCGTTTCGTTCCTCTTTTCTATCATTATTCAAAACATATATATATATATATATATATATATATATATATATATTTTCTATTTATTTCCGTAAGATTATATATATATATTAATTATTAATGTTTAGGTAAATGTTAATATTTTAATAAAAAAATATTATCCGTTCGTTCGGTCAAACAGGATTTATTGAGGTATATTAAAAAAAAAAAAAGAAAAAAAAAAAGAAAAAGAAAAGAAAGAAAGAAAAGGAAAAGTTTTCAAAAGATTTGTATTTTTTTGAAAATTTATACACAATATATCCTTGTCTATTTACATAGATAAGTCATTTCATAAATGAAAACTGTACTATGGTCCAGCCATTTCATTCCATTTGAGCCCTACATATGTCCATTGTTTCATATGTTTGTGTATCTCCACATACGGTGCATTGTGGTCCACATTAAACGCTACCACCAAAACGTGCTCGTTTGATTCCGAGCCATTGTTTACATTCAAGTTTATGTTTACTGTCGTTACGTGGAGAATCAAATAGTCCCGTTCGACTACCAAATGCGGGATATGGATATGGACGATGATGCTGGAAATCCCTGTGTCGTCAATCCCAGAGGCTGAATCGATTATCTGAATAATACGAAGGGACGTATAAAGGATAATTCATTTTCAAATATTACTTTATAAAAATAAATATATAATAATTTATTATGTAAAAAATATATTCACTTCTCTCGCAATTTTTTCCTTAATCATTATTACACTTCTATTTATTTGTTATATATAATATATTGCGTTATAATAGTTTAAAAATATTGATTTAATAAGAGCCGTGTTATTTATTATAAAATCTTTTATTCAAATTCAATATTTATCCTTAAATTATATTAGATTATAACTTATTTAAGCGAATAAGCGAGTACACAGAATATCTATCCTCAAAGTTCTTTTGATGCTCCTTCGTCTGGCTGCTTGGCGTGAAACCGAGATAGATAGAAGAAACCCACCCCCCTCTGACGAAACCTCCCCCAGCTCTTGTAAAGGCGCGTTGACGAAGCGTGTTCGATAGAAGCTATAACAAGAGAGGGACGCGTTGACGTCCTATAAAAGAACGGACATTCTTTTCCCCTCTTTCTCTTATCTTTTTTCTCACCCTTTTCACTCTCCTTTTTTTTTTCACGCTTGCCACGCTTGGTTCCTTTACCCTCTCTTTCTTTCTCTTTCCTTCACACTCTCTCTGTCTGTTTGTCTCTCTCTCTCTCTCTCTCTCTCTTTTCTTTTTTCTTTGTCGGTCATTCTTTCATACACGTTAACACGAGCTTTCTTCTTTCTTTCTTCTCTTGATTCGTTGTTCGTTTCTCTTTAACCAATCTCGTGTGACACGTGCTTCGGGGGGTTGGACGAGTGATAGAGCTTGGAAATAGCAGAAAGACGAAGAGAATAAAGGAAAGAAAGAGAAGGAGAGAAAAGAGGGATTAAGTACAAGAAGGAAGGAAAAGAAAGAAAGAGAGAGTGGGAGACATCGTTGAAAACGGCCTCGCGTGCAATTATGCGGTGTACGTCCTGGACTTATCTTTATTTCACCTTGTTATAAATTAGGTGCTCTTGTCTCGAGTAATATAACGACCGCGTTGCACATTGCTTCTTAATGCGGGTTATACACGTATTCTTATGTATGTATGTATGTTCTATGCCGGTTTACTATTAATAGTACAAAGAAGAGAATCTTCAACCAATAGAAGAAAATTTCCTTTTCACTTATTTTACATTATCCCATTAATGCCATTGTTTTATGGTCAAAGCTATGGTTTTATATAGATTTAAATATAAATATAAATATAAATATAAATATTGTCAATTTATATGGAAAAAAAAAAATTATTTTATTCTTTAAAATAGCTTTCATTTCGAGTCTAATAGTTTTTCGAATGGAAAAAATATAGTTTTTGAAATATTCATATTCTTCAATGTCGTATATGTCTGTGAATTGTAATAGTAAAAATATTTAGGTCATTCCACCACAATGACCTATATCAATGTCAGAAACTTATATAGATCGTAGATCTCTTTCAAGGAATAATATAGGTCACTGTGTCAACGTGAACGTTTCTTGTTTACCTACGAATATCTCTGAAATGAAAAGAGTATTAGCTATTTTCAGGAACGAACATTTTGAAAGGACAAATTACGTTCTGCCTTTTTCCAAATATATATATATATATATATATAATATAATAGGTCGGTTATGTATATATATATATATATATATATATATATATATATATATATATATATATATATTACGCGATAAGAATAATAATAATTGAGTTATACGTGTCGGAAGATTCGAAATGTGGTAGTTGCCATTAAAAGCGATAACGAAAGTTATATAAGAAGTATATAATGTATTTTAATTTAAGTGGCCTAGATAAACGTTGCGTTTTAATTTATACCAGTTCATAGTGATCATTTGTAGGATACACAAAGACTAAAGAAAATATGTTTATTATGTTGACGTGTAATGCGCAATATTTTATTTCTTTTACTTTTGTATCTATGTTATTATGTAGAAATATCTTCGCTGATGATCTTCTCAGCGTATAATTATAATAGTTTTAAAGGATTTCGTAAAGATGTCTCATCGTAATCTCGTCTTTTTCTTTCTCTCTCTCTCTCTTTTTTTTTTTTTCTTTTTTTTTTCTTCTCTCGCAAATAAGCAATACTCGCTCGCTAAGGCGAATCACTGGAGTGCAATAACCGAGATGCTTTCACAATGATCGTAATTAAATGCACGTGCCAACTGCATAACGTTGAAGACTAACCAAGAACACGTAGTTGGCCACGATTCTGTCTATCTTTGTCTGTTGTCGTCATCGAAACGTCCCATTGCAAGATAATCGCATGCGATCGCTGTCATTACGAGGATCGTTAACCGACCTAGACGACGACGAAAATGACGACAACGACGACGACGACGACGACAACGACGACGACGACAACGACGACTCGAATTTCCGTAACGTCATTGAAGATATTAAACTGACTATGACTATATTATCCTTTATCACTTTTCTCTTCGTTGTTGGATTTACTACAACACGTGGTAACATCGTACAACGCTCGAAAGCAACCAGCTTTATATCGGCCATCCCGATCAATCGTTCGCGTAGTAACGACTTGGCGGTTCTCTTAATTGCGATCCTAACTACCATCTAATTGGTATCCAACCGGACGGATTTAACGCTCTTTGGCTTTACTGATCTCCCTTACGTGACTTGTCGAATATTTCTCCTTTCGCAGGCGGAACATTTGCTAAATGTCAACTTCTAATTTTTATCTTTATACAGGATATCCTTGGATATCCTTTATGAAACAGGTTTATTTGATTAACGAAACGAAAAAGAAATGAATTGGAAAAAGTGAATATAATTTGTTTAGTTAAAGAAAAAAAAAGAAAAAAAAAAAACGTGTAAAACTTGTCTCGATTTAATCCTTTTTTTTTCTTTTCTTTTCCTTTTTTTTTCTTTTCTTTTTCTTTTTTTTTTTTTTTAGATCGTTAAAGCTTACGTTCTATTTGTACGAACGTAAGCTTGTTACGATACTCTTACTTTGTCCTTGCATAACTATCGTAACCGTATCATTAAAGATACAAAGATCTAAGAAGACGAAAGATGGTCGTTAAAAATAATTTTCTTTTATTAAATGGCATCATCCGGTTAAACTTTTCTATTGCTTTCTATTTCGTTTTTCGTCGAACGAAGGGAAAATATTTAAAAATCTATCAATGATGTATCATGAACGAATAATGCTTTTTCTTAAAGTGCCGAGTATGCGTGCATTTCTCGAAAATAATTTACCGAAGCTTTTTTGTAATTACGTTAAAGGATATGTTCGATGATGTTTCTCTTTCTCTTTCTTTTTTTCTTTCTGTCTATCGTTCATATAATAAATTTTATTTATTTCTTTCATAGATCTTCCTCATCGTTTTATTTTATTTTCTATTACATGAATACTCGAAACTTGATTCCTTGAGACGAAGATTTACGAAATTTTCGTTTTCGTTCTTTATTATTTTTTTTTTTTTTTCTCTTAAATCTCACACAGCATCCATCAAATTCGAAAGATAATCAATTTATAAAAGATTACTATTGTTTGTAAATTTTTAAGTATACTCTTTATCTCCTTTGTCTCCTTTTTTTTTCATAACTCTTATATTCGTACGATTTATCGGATCAAAAAGAGAGAGAGAGAGAGAGAGAGAGAGAGAGAGAGAGAGAGAGAGAGAGAGAGAGAGAGAGAGAGAGAGAGAGAGAGTGAGATTCATAATTATTTAATATATCTGGCTAATTCGATTTAATTTTATCTTTGTATGATGCTTCTCCAAATGAATTTATATTATTATATAAAATCGATATTATTAAATATCGAGTTAGTTTCTTTTTCTCCGATCACACATAGAAATGAAATTTTTAATAGAGCTAAGGAGAGCACGGTTAGCAATCGGTGTATGATTAATTAAAATGAGTGCTTGAAAACTCGATTAATAAGGTATCGTAAGGAATGAAAAAAGGGAGTGTTGAAACTCCCTTGTAGCGAGAAATGAATTGTCGTGTTTCATTTATTAAAAAGGTATTGATTAAATAATTCATCGAGTGCATTTACGAAGTATATTTAGATAAGTATATATAAATGAAGAAAAAAAAAAAAAAGTTGTACGTGGACTTCTTCCAATTCCCCTATATTTTTTTCTTTGACAGAAAGTTTTTTAGTTTGTTTTTCAGATATTACAAAAAAAAAAAAGAGAAGAAATGAAAAGAAAAGAAAAGAAAAGAAAAAAACATAACTCGTTGGAAATAAGTGATCTATAAGAACGTTATCGAGAGTTCAATTTCTTCCTATTCGTTCATTTTTTAACAAATGAACAGACGTTTCGATCGACTTATTTCGAAATAACTCTTTGGATATATTCTCTCATCTATTATCGTTTCCATGGAATTTTTTATTTTCATTTTCTTTTCTATTTATTTATTAATCAGCTTTTCTCCTTTTTCGTCCCTTTTCTTTTTACCAATCGCTTTTTCTTTACTCGAAAGAAGTTGTATTTCGTTTATTACGTGTTTTTTTTTCTTTTTCCTTTTTTTTTTCGCCCCCTCCCCATTAATTTCCTTCTCTTATTATTTATTCTTTATTTTTTACTTTACAATTTGACTTCTTTTCTTTATTCATTTATTTAATTTTTTTTTTTTTTTTTTTTTTTTTTTTTTTTTTTTTTTTTATTATTATTTCATTCACGTTTTGTTCCTTTTGTCGCGAAGTTTTGTATTCCAGCAATAAGGTCGATATATGCTCGTGACAGAGGCGTGAGGAAGTGTGTAGCGGAAAATGAAAAAAGTAGTTGGAACCCGCGTACGATCCTCTCTCTCTTACTCTCTCTCTCTCTCTCCTTCTCTCTCGATAAAGTGCATAATCGTGTCACGAACGAACGTGCGAATATACATCGGAGCTTGTGATATCGGATGAACGTTCAAACTTTCATTTGTTTCATCTCTAAGCGTGCGAATTCTCGTTTGTTATCGATCAGAAAATTTCTCCCTCCTTCCCTCCCCCCCCTATCTCTCTGTCTCACAAACACTCTGTTTTTCTCTCGCGCGAACATATATATATATATATACACACTCACACACACACTCTCTCTCTCTCTCTCTCTCTCTCTCTCTCTCTCTCTCTCTCTCATTCTCTTCTACATCCCACGAACTTTTGACATTTGGATTTCATATTGCACTCTCGACGTAGGATATGGCGACAGTTAATAGCCATAAAACTTTTAAAAACAACGAGACTCTTTTTATAAAAAGAGTTATCCTTTTTCTATAATTCAATTATCACTTTGAAAAAAGATAGTTCGATTGTGGTAGATTTAAAAAAAATTTTCATCCAATGCAATAATCAAATGGCAGGGAAAAGGTTAGAGCAAATGGAAAAAGCGAACGAACGATTTTTCGTAAATATAAATTATTTATTTATTTTATTCTTTTTTTCTCTTTTCTTTCTTTTTCTTTTTTTTTTTTTTTGATGGTACGTATCGAACGAACGAACGATCGATCTCGATCATCTCGAAACTCTATCGATAGTAATGACCTATGTTTAGAAAAGTTTCAGGGTTCGATAGAACTCAATGTGTGTGAACTATCCGTGCCGTCGATGGTATCGAATTTTACAGTGAAACAAATCGAGTTTTATCAAACTGACAACGCGATAGAGTTGCCTCGGGGGAAAGTTTAACAGAGAAGTGAATATTTTTTCAAAATGTTTTCGAACGCTATCTCTGTAAACGAAGAACCGAGATAAAAATTATAATTCGCCGGAGGTTGCTTTCTCTTGCAGTTAATGTTCTTTCAGAACAAACATGTTAAACATTTGGAGCAAATGGAAAAGAGAATGAATAGGGAGAGAAGAGAGATAGGTTTCACTTGGATGATAGCAATAACAGGTATCAGAATTCGTCAATATTTTTTTTTTCTTGTGAAATATAGATTCGATACAAAAACAACTACCACCATCACAAACGCCGTTATAGATCTGAAAATCGTTGAAACGTGGGGATTAGAACTGTGGAAGAGAATGTGTGTTACCGGTTAGTGATCTAGTTTTACGCAGTCTACCCTTCGACCGCACGATACGAGTACAATCTGGACTTGGCCTCGTGGGTAATCGTGGCAGATATCAAAAACCACATCGTCTATCCATATGACGTGTGAAATTGTTCTCGGAGCGATTTGTCGCGTAGAACGGGGTTACCTTGAAATTGGATGAGGTTGGCCGATATTTTTGATCTTTCTGTTAACGATTTTATCGAATGACGTAGTTTTCGAACTATTGCTATTGCATTCAGTTCGTTGTCTAGTAGACACAATTAGAATTAGATTGTCTAAGGGACAAAATTAGATTTATAGTTTGAATTTAAGAATATATAAAATCTATAGAATCACGAGTATCATTATTGATTTGGATATTAGCGTTGATATTCGATCATTTCTCTCTTGATATTCTTTATAAATCATGTTATACCTTATTAATTATATGACACAATGATAAATCATATTCCTCGAAAGTTTCGTTCCTTTTTCTTTCCTATTATAAACGAATATTCGGTATCGATAGCAATTTTCTGCGTCTCTCAGTCGCATTATACCACCCACCACGGCAAGTAGGCGAAGCGGAAAGGAAGCTCGTTACCTTTCTTTCTCTTCGTCGAGCATGGAAGAAACCGAGGGAGAGAAAAGTACTTCAGAATTTTCTCTGTCTTTCTGTAGGAACGATCGCGAAAAGGGAAAAGAGAAAGAAAAGTTTCCGATTTCTATTAGCGACTGCAGACGACGTTGTTCTTTCTAGTAGTAGGTGTACTGTAATTTCATTTCCAATCGAAGGATTGGAAACAGAGAGAAGGGGGACCAAAAAGAAAGAGAGAGAGAGAGAGAGAGAGAGAGAGAGAGAGAATGGGGGGGGGCAGGGAGTAGGACGGATAACTCGTTCGATCTATTTCGTCTGTCGAGTAATAGTAGTAATAGTAGTAGTAATAGTAATAGCAATAGTAGTGGTAGTAGTTACCTACGTCGAGATTATATTGGCTTCTGATAAAGAGGACTACAAGCATGAGGGGAGGAGTAAAGAGGAAAGAGGACCTTCAACGTGGTTTTAACGCAACTCGTGTATCTCGACTTTTTCTTGAACGAAACGAGACAATCGATTAATAGTGAAATCGAACAGAGAATCGAACAGGGAGAAGCTTCGACGAAGCTTTTTTCCGTTAACAAACTCTTCGCTTTTCTTGTTTGCACGGTAAAGAACGTCCTCTTCAAACACTTGTAACGATATTTGCCTGTATATTTCTAACGTCCCGTACGAGTAATCGCGATTTTGCTCGTTTATAGGTAATACTCGAATCTTCGGATTTTTTTGTATTTCAAAGGATAAAAGAATAAATTATTTTTGAAGATAATAGAATCTTTATTCATAGAAAAGAAAAGAGGGGGGAGAGAGAGCAAGCAAGAGAGAGAGAGAGAGAGAGAGAGAGAGAGAGAGAGAGAGTAATATGTAGTAATAACTTTTCAATTTATTTTTAGTTTCATTTTTTTCTTTCCTTTCTATTTTTTTTTTTTTTTTATTCTTCTTTTTTTCTTACAACGAACTTCCCATTTTTCATGTCGATTAATTCGATCGATCGGAGTCGCGTATTAAAAAGCTGATTTTCCTTTCGTGAAATAGTCAAGAAGCGAGAGGACGTAAAAATTGCAAACGTAATCTTGATAGATTCTTTTTCTTATTTTTCTTCTTCTTCGTCTTCTACTTCTTTTTTTTTTCTCTTTTTTTCCTTTTCTCTCTTCTTTTAAAGCGTGCTTTTTCTTTCTTTCTCTCTAACCTTTTCTTTAGGAAAATGCCAGAGGGCTCGAACTCTACAACGCTCGTTATCCGTACGAGTTCGACGCCCGATGGAGGTTCGAGAGAGACAGAGAGATAGAGATAGAGATAGAGATAGATAGATAGATAGATAGAGAGAGAGAGAGAGAGAGAGAGAGAGAGAGAGAGAGAGAGAGAGAGATTCTTGCTAGTCAAGCGTTCAGCATCCGATAAATAAGAAAAGAATGTCTCGAGAGATAGGTCTCGCAGTGGCGAGAGACGAGTGGTACCTAACGGCCTCTAGAAATCCTCGACTTAAAAATTCTTTCCTTCATTCCTCTCGGCCACCCTCTCCAACCCATCATTTCTTTTTACCGATCATCTCACCTGAATCGTTGCTTCAAGGAATTTTCTTTTTCTCTCAAACGTCCACTTTTATTTTTATCGCTTCGTCATCCCTTCTTTCTCTTATCTTTCTCTTTTTTTTTGTCTTTCTTTTTTCTTTCTTTTTCTTTCCTTTTTCTGTCCCTCTCTCTCTCTCGCGAAATTAATCGCGATCTTCTTCGAGGATTCACACGAAGAAACGAAACTTGGCTATTATCAACTTCTTTCAGGTGTTTTCTCTTTCGTCGTTTTCTTTTATTTTCTCTCTCTCTCTTTCTTTCTTTCTTTCTTTCTTTCTTTCTTTCTTTCTTTCTTTCTTTCTTTCTTTCTTGTTTGTGATTCAAGAAACATCAACGTTCTCTCGATAGTATGTCCGAAACTCGAAACGAAACTTTTTCGAAGGAAATCCTTTGCTCTTAATATATTTATCTACTTCGATGTCTCTCGCGATAAAATGGCGAATTCTGTGAGAAAGAACAAAAAGAAAAAGAAAAAGAAAAAGAAAAGAGAATATATATATATATATATATATATATATATATATATACATTCTTATCCTTTTTCCCGGCAAAAATAAAATAAATTACTATTTAATAAATGATTAAACCCATCGGTGAGATAGAAAGAGAGAGGAAGAAGAAGAATCTCGAAAAGATAATGAAAAAAGGGGCTACCATTAGAGCGTCGGTGTAATTAAAATTAAATATAATTTCGAAAGTTCAAAATGGTGGATCGGGTGAGAAGATAAGGAGAGAGAGAGAGAGAGAGAGAGAGAGAGGATGGAAAATTGAAAAACAACGAGTTTGACTCGCGCGTAAACGGTGGGGAGAAAAAAAAGAATAGTTGGTGTGTGTAAAGGGAAAGGGTTGAGAGAGGAACGGAAACATAGAAGGGGAGATGCCATTGTCTGTCTCTCTGAACCGTTTCAACATGGTACGACTAAATTCGCCGTAAAAGCAGCCCTTCCTCCCTCCCTCCCTCCTAATTTCAATGCGAAGCGAACGTAGAATCCGAGTTTCTCCTGCTTCTCACTCTTCTCCTACTATTCCAGCTTTCGGAAGAACGACGAAGGACCGAGAAAGAAGGACAGAGAAAACGAAGTTAAAAAGTTCTGTCCTTAAATCGTCCATTGTGTTAGCGCCACGTATAATTTTCGAGTCTCGTACGTAGATAATACGAACGAGGTTACCTACCTTCTGCTAATCTTGCAAAATGTAAATTTTATTTTCTCTTTCTATAGAATTTTACTATTTGCTTTCATTCTCTCTTTCTCTCTCTCTCTCTTTCTCTAGCTATTCCTTTATCTCTCGGCCACAACTCACGATTGACCTGACCTCGATAACCGGAGAGTTTCCAAACGGGTTTTTAAATTCTGTTCACGTATGTGGGCGAATATAGACGGTCTCGAGACTTTGGAGGAAAGTCGAGCGAATGGCACAAGGTCAAAAATGTGATTGCTCTTTTCTTTTTCTTCTTTTCCTTCTCTTTTTTTTTTTCTTTTTGCTTTTTTGCCAACTTATCGATGAAATCCATTTTATTGCATTTGTTCTCCGTGCCAAAGGTCGAAGCAAGCAATTTTTGTTGTCTCTCTCTCTCTCTCTCTCTCTTACATATACACACATACATTCATGTATAAGCAAATATTCGAGAAGCAGTCAGAATGAGATGAGACGCTTCTCTCTCTCTCTCTCTCTCTCTCTCTCTCTCTCTTTCCTCTTCCTCTTCCCTCTTCTCTTCGGCCCACGCAAAATTATTTCCGCGGGGCTTGGCAAAGCGAAACGTCAGTCTGCAGGCTAAGGGTTCCGCGTGTACGAACTGCTACGTTGCTTTATCTCTCTCTCTCTCTCTCTCTCTCTCTCTCTCTCTCTCTCTCTCTTTCTCTCTCTCTCTCTCTCTCTCTCTTTCTCTCTCTCTCTCTCTCCGATCTTTGATCTTTTCATGCCGCCAAGCGCTTCAAGGTATTATCATTCCGGAACGTAGCAAGCACGTTCGTTCTAACGCATCTACCTACGTATCTTTGCCAAGCTTTAGCTTTTTTCAACGTGTAGCGATCTCGTTTGTCTCTCGTTCATTGAAGATTACGTTGCATTACAAATGCTTGTCGACTTTTTACCTTTCTACCTCCCCCTCCCCCCCCCCCCCTCCCCCCGGTAAAGTCGATTAATTTCGTTAAAACATTCGAATCATTGAATGAACAAAATGAGATAAATATCATAGGATAAACGTTTTTGTCTTTAATTCCTATTACAGATTTCGAGTTTTTTTTTTTTTTTTTTACTTCGTTATTCTTCAAGCGTTCGTTATTTTAAAAGATTTTATAAAGCGAAATCATAATTGCGACAATTAAATCGATATAATCTCACCGACAATAAGTATTAAATTATTTAATAATGGAATATGTATATCTATGTATGTACTACGTACGAGTAATCGTGATAGACAAAAAGAAAGTACAATTCGTGAGATTTATAATAGATGATCGATCAGACAATACCGAGAGGGATGGATAGGTGCAACGATATTTTTGTTTGGTTTCGCTTGTTGCGTTTGCCATGCTTTTTCGAAAATGCAAAAATAAACTCTGTTTGCTCGATAAATTCAATCTTGCGCCCGAAGTATTATCGGCTCGGTAAATGATAAAAGAGAGCAGGATATATAATATATCGTGCGTTCGACGAGCCGTGTATAAATATGATGGTATGCGTTTGTGTATATATATATATGTGTGTGTGTGTGTATCTACGTGTATCTGCTAAGGTGCAAAAGGGGGAAAAAAATGAATTTCATTCTTTGAAAAATTTGTTCGAAATCGATTTGGTTATTTCGTCATGTATTATCGATCCTCTTTGAAATACATTTTACGACATTCTGTTGGAAATGACGATAATTATTATCTTTCCTCATCTTTATTTTCATTTCTAATTGTCTCTCTCTCTCTCTCTCTCTCCCTCTCTTTCTCTCTCTCTCCCTCTCTCTCTCTCTCTCTCACTTTCTCTTTTTCTTTTTCTCTCTTTTTCTTTCTCTCTTTCTCTCTCTCTCTCTCCTTCTCTCTCTTTCTGTCTCTCTTTCGTCGAAAGTCATAAAAAAGAATTATCGCTCGGTCGAGAACGGCTATTTATTATCTTCTCGCGCAAATGGGCTATTAAGTTATGGTTATCGTGAAACGCACATAGCATGTAAAATCACCGTCGAAAGCTTTCGTCCCACGCATTCGAATCGTTCGCGATGGCGCCGTGTCGTTTTATCGTAATAACGAAAAGTACTGATTTACTGTGCCAATTAAATCGCGCTTCACATCTGCTTCCGTTTCTCCTACATACATATATATATGCACGTACATGCATACACACACACAAAACATACATATATATATATATATTTATATATATATATATATATATATATATATAGATACGAGTTTCCTTCGAGTAACTATGTACGGCATTGTTTTATTAAACCATTTCTAACTTTGTTTCTAACAAATGTTTCCGACTTTACCTTTGTCTTCGTTGCTTCTGCTGCATAACGAATTATTCTTGGTAACACGCTGTAAGAGAGAAAGATAGAGAATCTCATTAATGTTGTAATCTGTCTCTCTCTCTCTTTCTCTCTCTCTCTCTCTCTCTCTAACTTTCTCTTTTTGTCCGTTTGTCCCTCTCTCTCTCTCTCTCTCTCTCTCTCTCTCTCTCTCTCTTTCGCTCATTTACTCTTTCAATCGGTTTTATCTCTCTTGTATAACATCATTATAAAGAAGGAAGGAAATTTCGATGGATTTCCCGAATGAAGAGCATAAGGGATATAAAAAATTACACATAGCGAAAGTGGTGCTTTATGAAAGATTGTTCGGGAAAGTCCTTTTGATAATTTACTTTATGTGGTTGAGAAGATTCAACATTGAGATCACATCGGATGGTTTAATATAACCGAGCTTCGATCTATATATAAAAGAAGGGAAAGAATTATTTTTTCTTTTTCAACGCGCACTTTTATAATACATATGTATCGCGAATTTAACGGGTGTGTCACTAAAAATTTTCTCGAAACTCGGCTCGTTTTATCCCTAGGGACAACGAGCTAGTTTTCTTTTATTCTTATTTTTTTTTTTGTTTTTTTCAATTTCTCTCTCTCTCTCTCTCTCTCTCTCTCTTTTTCTCTCTTTCTATTTCTCTATCTCTTTTTGTTTCTCTCATTCTACGATCTCCTTTTCCATGCGGCTGCCTTTTCAATTCCAAGAATCTACCAACCTTTTCATTGTTCCCTCTCTCATCCTCATGAATTCGTATTATTTATCTTGATTCGTGGAAATAAAAGCGGCCGTTCTCAAAAGCGCGAGCGTAATTAAATCCGCTCGATGCGCCCGTTCTGTATTGCAGAAAAAGCAACTCGGATTGTTCGCGTTTCGTTTATTCGAAACACAACACTCTGTTTATACAGCCATCTATATGTGTATGTATTTTTCTCTTTCCGATGGTTAGATACTGGTTTGCCAATGTTCGGCGGATATTCTATCAAGAAAATTAATAATAAATCTATTAAATTCTATTGATTGTGCATGACAATACAGACGGTAAATTTACTTTTCAAATGAGCCTTACTTTATAATAAGAATAATGTACATATTTGATATTCTTTGATCTCTCTCTTTCTCTTTCTCTTTCTCTCGAAGCATCGCTTCGTCTATTGTCAATCGATTATACTTGATAAACGTTACAACACTAACGCATAACACTTTAGTATAACACGTTATTGTAGTCTTCGATCTGAAGAAGCAAAGACGAAAGCGTACTCCGTACAAAGAGCTATGTAATGGCTATGAAATAAAGGATCGAAGTGGGTGGAGTAGAAGGGAAATATTCGGCATTGATTACGTTCGCGCCTTCATATCGTTCGCTGCACGTTCATATCGGCTGAAGCAGCTTCTGCAGGGTTTCAGCGTCAAAGCTCTCTGACGTCGAACGCAGCTCGAACAGCAGGCAGCTACCTTGTTACCCGATTCACGGTTCACCTTGCGATAGCTTTGTGGAGGAAATCTCCTTCCAACAAAATTCAATATTCACCGAACTGCAATATGGGTCGACCATCGTCCGACCCCCCCCCCCCTCCTCTTTTCTCACCATCTTTTTCTCTTCATTTCTTTTGCATCCACAGTCACGTATTCTTCACGAAATTTCGAAAAAAAAGAAGCCAAAATCCTTAAGTTTCCTTCCCCTCCCCCCTCTCTTCTTTATATTTTTCATTTTTTGCTTTTTCGATTGAATGCATTCGTTTTCTCGGAGTTGTTATTTTTTTTTTTTTTTTTTTTTTCTTTTTTTCTCTCTCCAAATCATTATCTTTCTCGTTGTTTAATTTACAATAATCGATAATAATCGCTTATGCGAAAGAAGGGGAATATTAGAATTAAACGAAAAAAAAAAAAAAAAAAAAAAAAAGAAAAAAGATTATTCTTTTATGCGCGTATTCCGTCGTAGGAACAAAAATATTGGTACTTATTATTATTATTATTATTAATATTAATATTATTATTATTATCGCAAATCCGGTCATAAGATTTTTGATTAGAATTATCGGAGTAAATTAACAGAACGGGTTAAAGAAAAATATACAACGTCATTTGGGCCAGGTTTCTTTTCTTTTCTCTTACTATTTTTTCTTTTTTCCTTCCTTCCTTCCTTCCTTTCTTTCTTTCTTTCTTTCTTTCTTTCTTTTCTTCTTTCCTTCTTTCTTTCTTTTCATGTTAACGCATTTTGGTTTCGAGATCAGAATGGAAATTTGTGCACGCTCGGATCCCGCTTGATGTATGCATGCCTCCTACGTGTTTCAATGTGTGCTGCTTTCTCGCGCGTTAAGACTCACTCCTACCTACGAATGGTTTAATTAATGCACGGCAGGTGCGAGGATCTTGATGCAGTGCCACGTGAACACCATTGTTAAAGAGAAAGAGAGAGAGAGAGAGGGAGAGAAGGTAAAAGGGAGGTGAATAAGGGTGAGAAGGTATACTATTACTACTACTATTACTACAATACGTTTACCTCCTTACTCCCTACCGCCACTATCACCACCATCCTCTTCCCTTCCCTTACCCCTCCCCCTGCCCCATCCTTCCTTCCTCTCCCCCATCCTTCCTTTCCCTCCCCTCTTCAACACTCGTTCCAATTACTTCGCTGGCGAATCGTTGGCATGAATTACGAAACGAATTAGGAAAGTGTAAAATCGATTCCAATTGAGAAAGGAGGAAAGGTAATCGAGGAAGTTAAAGGATTAAGATGCCCTCGCTTACCCTTTAATCGGTAACAAAGTGAAAATAACTTTGGAATGGTAAATCCTCCTTTTTCACTTTCCTTTCTATTCCTTTCAATTTCTCCTTTTCAAAAGGTATAACGAGATATCCGATATCACGTACGAGTGAACGATTAAGAAATGTAAATAAACATTCTCAAAGACATTTATCAAAGAGAACGAAAGCTTTTAACCTTTGATTCATAAAATCAGTCTTACGTATGGCATTCGTCGGGATAACATCTCTAAGAGTGATAACGTGTATTTAGAATATTTTTAATTATCGTTCTCGTTTAGATAATATCATTAGAAATTATTGTAAATTTTCATTTATTTTAAATACATTACTACTGGGACAAATGAATCTGTATATATCGTCGTTGATATACATACATACATACATCATATATATATATATACATATATACATATATATATTCCAAAGATGTTCGCGAGTACCGTGACAAGATTCATTACGCAGTATAACATCGATAATGTTTTAATGAACCTTCTCAACAATTAGATTTGTAAGGTACGTCGTTTAATTAGTACGTTTAATATGATTTTCTTTCTTTCTTTTCAGATTTCTTTCTTTCTCTTTGTTCTCTTTTTTTTTCTTTTTTTTTTTTTTTTTTACCGATTATACGCGCACTATAAGCTGCAATTCGATTATCATCTCGGTACTTCTCGCAGAGCGTTCTTTTTTTTTTTCTTTTCTTTTTTTTTTTTTCCTTTTTTTATGCAGACATTTTAATAAGTTACGATCGAGTTCTCAATCAATGTATTTCTGAAGCAATATCCAAACTCACTTTTAAGGACCGTCCACTTGTACTTCCAACGTAATAAATTCATTCCTCTTCCTCTTTACTCCGGCTTTACTGTTGGCAGAGTTATCTGGATTCAGGTTATTCGGGTTTCACTTTCTTCTCGAATCCCCTCAACGATCCTTTTTCTATTTCTTTCTCTCTCTTTCTCTTTCTCGTCCAGTTTCTTTAATATCATTCAGAGACCAATATACCTACGTTGTTCCCACTGCGAGCCATTATAATGGCTCATTAAGGAAAGACGACATTTTTCTTTTTCTCGCCTCCGCTAATTTCAAGCCGACCGAGCTATTATACTAATACGTTCATTGTAACGCTCTCGTACGACCCCGTTGACATTTATGTGTGTCACGTTTACCTTAATTAATCGAATAATTCATTTCCTCGCTATATATGTACCTATATCTATATGTATATTATACACATATATATATATATATATATATATATAATATAATATAATATATACACAGGATTAGAGATGTAGAGAAATTTGAGGCAAACACGAGTGTGCTCGTGTCTAATAACGTCGGGTTCAGCGGCGGCATAATTTACGTACGTTACATTTGCATTAATTAATCGATCAATCGAATTCATTAATGATTACTCTAATGGATGTACTTAGATACCTATTCCATAGTGAATTTAATTCGTTCCCTTATTCTATTCTATTCTATTTAACATCGTTCAAAATTCTTAACAATGTCAAGACGAACGTCACGATAAAGACTTGGGGGGAAAATGTTTAAGATCGTCCTTCGTTCGTCATTGGAAGAAATAATCGTTCCATTCAATTTTATAACGAGATTGATGGCGTAACTACGCCAACGATAACTATTTACTTTATCATCATCTCTTACGTTCATAGAATTCAAAAGTTTTAATGCATTTTTAAAATCGGCGTTAAGATCATCCTGTTAGGAATTTAATGGCGAGTACAGTATACCGTTTCATAATAGCTTTGCATTCCGATAAGAGTGTTCGTTTCTTCGTTGCATCATTTACTTGGTCAACACTCTACGCAATTGCGTATGAATAAGATATCTGAAGAGAATGGTCTGTCATAAGTTGTATATATGTATTATTCAATGTACATGGTGTAACACGTCGAAGGATTATGCAGGAAAAGATTAAATCCCATATTATTGTTCGTTGCACAAATGATGCAATTCGTCTAATAATTAATCTTTAAATTTTTTTAATTAATCTTTATTTTGTTTATTAATCTTTAAATTGGACAATATGGTTCTAAACTTTGTTACGATTATAAATGATAGAATAAAGTGTGCTCTCTCTCTCTCTCTCTCTCTTATGAAATTTCTCTTATATTTATATTCTCACCTTTTCAAATTATTTTTTTTTTTTAATAACTTATATACATTTCTTTACCTTCCATTCTTATATATATATATATATATAGTTACTATACATTCTACCCTGATAATACTTGATCTAGTTCCGGGATCTTCATCATTTTACAGTCAACTCGTGAATCATCCGATTCAAGATCATCATTTTTCCAACATTTTGAATGGACGAAGAAGATGGGTGGATGAACGAAGGAGAAGTGAAAGGGGTGAGGTTGTTATCGTGAGCCGAGAGACCGGTAAAAGTAAAATTATGAGCGTGCTATAAGTCTTACGGATTTTGTTGCTTGCGAGCTTCGTCCTTTCCATTTTTTTTCTCTCTTTTCTTTTTTCATACTTCTTTTTTTTGTTTTTGTTTTTTTTTTTTTTTTTTTTTTTTAATTTTTCTTTGTCTTTCTTTTTACACGCGACTCGTTTCTATAATCTAACGACGTGACGAGCATTTCCTTGATGATTCCAAGGAAAACGCTTGAGGATACTTTCAAGCAAACTTACGAGTATTCGACGTTTGCATTGTTCTTTTTTTCTCTCTTTTTTTTTTTTGTTTTGCTTTCTTCTTTGGATCTTTTTTGTAACACTCTTGTTTCTCCTTTTTTTTTTTTTTTTTTTTTTTTTATAATAAAATTCTCATCTTGAGTTTCTTCCTTTAACAATCGTCGAAGAAAAAGGGAACGTTTATGTAACATAATATTAACAATCAACGAAATCGCATGTCTTCCGAAATAAAAAGCGTGTGAGATTAAAATTAATACCTGTTGTCTTTAATTGTATTTAACTCTTTTAGAAACGTCGTGAGTTAAGAGCTCTTGTTGCGCTTCGAAAATTCGCGTGAGAAATCCACAACTTTGGGAAGAATTTTTTTCTTCCTTTTCTTTTCTTTTCTTTCCTTTTTCTTTCTTTTCTGTTTTTTTTTCTTTTTTTCTTTTCTTACGAAAAGAAGAAGAAGATAAGAGAAAAAGATATATATATATATATATATATATATATATATATAATGACCAAGATAGACCATTTATTTGTATTCCTAAGCGTCGTGATTCGTGGTGATGATAATGCGATTGAAAAAGTTGGAGCGTGCGGGAAGAATCGTAAAAAGTGTGGTGGAGTGGTGAAGTAAGAGAGGGGAGAGGGGAGGAAGGAGAAGTAGAAAAGAGAAAAGAGAGATGAGAACGAGTAATAGAAGAAGGACGAAGAAAGTCGTAGTTCTTGAGATTTGTGACAGGATAATGAGGAATGGTACTGGAAGAAAACGACTCGAGAAGATGGGTAGTCGTAACAATGGAGTTTTGATGGATGACAAACGAATCTGAGAGATAGAGGAAGAGAGAGAGAGAGAGAGAGAGAGAGAGAGTCGAAGTTATTATTCTCCAAGCGTAATATCTATTTAAAACGTAAATTCCTTTATAAATATAACGAGAAGAAAAGGGAACGAGCCTCAACTTTTTTTGCTATGGAAAAACATTCGAGTTGATAAAAAAAAAAAAAAAAAAATAATACCTTTCACTTCACGACGATGCTTCTGCTATTTAAATAAGTCGCGGAGTAACTCTTCTCTGACGTATAAAAGTCTTTTTGCTTTTTTTCTTTACTTCTTTTTCTCTCTTCTTTTTTCCTTTTTTTTCTTTCTTTTTTTTTCTGGTTTTTTTTTTCTTTTTTTTTCTGGTCTTTTTTTTCTTTTTTTTTTCGTTTCCTTTTGCTCTTCTTTGCCAGGAATAATTAACTCGATAGGATAAATATGACTGGAAATGCATTGAAATTATTTAGTCAGCTGCAAAAGTAATTAACTCGTTGGTGTAAGAATTTAAGAGAAATGAAAGGAAATATAGTCTCTTGGCTGTCGACTTTGTTTCTCTCTCTCTCTCTCTCTCTCTCTCTCTCTCTCTCTCTCTCTCTCTTTCTTGCTTTCTTTTACATGGCGCAAGGCCGATTTGAAAATACGCTGACGTATCAAAAGCATAATTCTCGAGCGTGGCAAAAGCAAGACGCTTTAACGTGCACCCCTAAGCGTAGCTTCGTTTTACCACCACTCTTTACTTTATCTTTCTTATTGTTCTT
Organism: Vespa crabro; assembly: GCF_910589235.1. Classification (NCBI taxonomy): domain Eukaryota; kingdom Metazoa; phylum Arthropoda; class Insecta; order Hymenoptera; family Vespidae; genus Vespa; species Vespa crabro. The sequence continues at coordinate 10,188,984 of NC_060958.1, read as the reverse complement.
TCTTCATTTTCTCTTTATCTCTCACTCTCTCTCTCTTTCTATTTTTGTCTATCTTTCATACACACTCTCTTGAAGTTTCTCTTTCTCATCGACAGTGAGAATAACGCGAGACTATCATGAATATTTTACGAGAAAGAGGTAAGTCGAAGATGAGGAGGATGGTGGGGATGGTTGATAGTAGGATTTCATGTTGCGTCGCGAGTATTAAAATATCGAAAATAGTTGTCGTTGTTGTTGTTGTTGTTGTTGTATTCTTGCAATTCTTATTCTTATTATTTTTCTTCCTATTCTTGTTTTTCACGTATTACCTATTCATACTTCATCTATTCTTGCTTTAACCCATTTCGTGCTTGACCTATTCATGCTTGATCTATTCTTACTTTGTCTATTTCTTGCTTGATCTATTCTTGATATATTCAGCTTGACCTATTCACCTTGAATCTTATTCCCTTGATCTATTCTCGTTATGCCCATTTATGTTTTTCCTATTCTTGTTATAACTATTCACATTATATCTGCTCTTATTCCTATTATTCTTATTTTTGTTTTCATTATTATTCTTATTATTTTTGTTATTCCTATTATTGTTATTGTTATTATTATTATTATTATTATTATTATTATTATTATTATTATTAATGTTATTATTATATATCGAATTATTGTTAATCATATATATGTGATAAATATGAGAGAATATTATATAAAGGAAAATCGAAGTGAATTTTGACGTGTTATCATTATTATTTGAAGTGTTGGAATTGAAATATTTTCGACGAAAAAAAATTGTTGATTGAAAATTTTGTATTACATACATACGTGAATTGATACATTTTGATGATTTTATGTAGAAAATGGATTTAAAAAGAAAGAAAGAAAATAGAAAAGAAAAGAAGAAAAGAAAATTGTCGATAAAAAAATTATTCGTTTACCTGGAGCAAATATGAGAAAAATTTGTTATCATTAAAATCAAAGCGAATCTTGATTTGTGAACTTATTTGAAGTATACGCTTAAGAACTTTTCACCACCAACTTATCGGTCTATCATATGAAATAGATTTTAATTATATGTAATCGATTTCTATATCTATATTTAAATATTACAGTTTTTCGTCAATTACTTTTGACAAAACAAAAAAAAAAAAAAACTGTGATCGAATATCAAAATAAATATGTTTTCACAACTCATAGGTACATATTTGCAAACGTATGAAACGATGAAGAGGATAGACGTAAAATGATGGTACAAGGATCGATTTTGTTAGAACGGATACTTCCAAGATGATATTCTTACCGAAGGAAAAAAGGGGATGGAAAAGGACGAAGTAGAGATTATATCGTGATGATTTCAGTCTCCAATGATATCATCCTAGAAGGTAGTAGAACGATCGAAAGAGGAGACGTAGACCAGATCCTCTCGCATACCTGCTTAGGCAGTCTGAGCATCATCCTGATTCTATTAAGATGGCGTCCTCCCTGATGTTAGTGGTGGTAGTATGGCAAACCCATCGAGCCAACCTCCGAATATACACTCTATTTACTATGCAGAGTAGTTGGTAGACTTGATGGATATCTTCCACGGTTTATACCTCGAATCACCATCCTTCACGAAACACCAGCATTACTATCACCACCTCCTCCCCTTCCTCTTCTTCCATTTCCTCCTTTTCCTCCTTTCGCGTAATTCTGCACCGTATCATAAGTGGCTTCGTTAATGGTTGTTATCCCATTTCGTTATACGCATTAATGTTTTAAGTAGATCATTTATATTACCAATTTTATGTCTCTTTCTACTTATTCCATATAAAGAACGAACCAACATACGAGGGATAGAGAGAGAAAGAAAGAGAGAGAGAGAGAGAGAGAAGAACGATAAATTTCTTCCTTTCAAATTCGTTCATCTCTTCGAATTTTTATTAACCATTGTCTCGATTAAAGTAGCTACGACAATCACAAACTGATTCTTCTTCCCTTCGTATACTTCGTTCATCCACGTGAAACGTGTCACCCGTAAAAAAGTTTATCTTTTCTCGAACGATCTCTGTTTCAATCGTAAGAGAATTCTTGTCGGGAAAGCTTCGTTCTCGTTAAATCGTTCTCGTCAAAGTGGCAATCCAATTATATCACCCTTCGTGTTGAAAACTCTAAGGGAGCCTTGTTCATACTACCGGAAAGAGAAAAACGAGTCCTGGATCGACCGATGCGTCTGATTTCCTTAATAAGGGAGTCCCTCTCGATAAAGTCCTTTCTTTTTATATCATAAATTTTCTGAAAGAGGTCGAAGTGATGGTGGTAGAAGGGTAAGGAGGAGAAAAAAGGGGGGGATTAGCGATCACGAAATCTCTTCGTTTAGGATTCTCTTGGTTTTAGTCAACGATCATCGATTTAATCGATCGTACGCAATTTTTTTTACTTTTTCCCCCCCCTCTCTCTCTCTCCCTCCTTGCCACTTATTCCTTCTTTTTCTCCCTTTTTTTCTTTTTTCCTTTTTTCAACGTTTCTCGAAGGTTCGCATTCGGTATCGTTTTTCCACTATTCGAGAAACTAATGAGCAGACGGGTTAGAGAGTAAAAATGTAAGGAAAAAAGAGTTAGAAAGGAGGAGAAAGAAAAAGAAAAAGAGAGAGAGAGAGAGGAAGATGAAGATAGAGATAGAGATAGAGACAGAGATAAAGAAAAAAACAAGATAGGGTAAGAAAGTTGTCATTGATGGTAAGCATTAAGAAAATGCGTGTCGGAGGAAACGGAAATAAATAGAAAGGATTTTGAGTCAATGCTTAGGTAGAATGTAATCATGAAGATCCAAGACGTTAATCTTTATTTCTGAAAGAAAAAAAAAAAAAAAAGAAACAGAGAAAGAAAGGAAGAAAGAAGGAAAAAAAGAAATATTCGCATCGATCGTCAAGATTTTTCTCGTTCAATAGTCGGCTCACATGACACGCGAGAACGCTTAGGAAAAGCGAGAAAAGCTCCGGCTCCTTTGACTCGACCGTAATTACGTGGCTGAAGAGCATTTCTTTGCCACTTTCTCGTTGCTTCCGTGCTCTCAAGAAAAATATTTCGAGTGCCTCTGTCTATCCTTCTATCTCTCTTTCTCTTTTTCTATTTCTTTTTATTTTCTTTTTTTCTTTTTGCTTTTTGGACGAACCAACCTTTCATTAGAGTTACAGATCCATCTCATATCGTACCTGCCATTTCTTCTCTCTCTCTCTCTCTCTCTCTCTCTCTCTCTCTCACTCTGTCTCTCTCTTTCTGTGCCTTTTTCTCTTTCTGTCTCTTTCTTTTCTTTTCTTTTATCTTTTACGATCCGTAGTTTCTGCGGTGTTTGCGCACGAGCGGAGTATCGATTATTCGTATCGACGCACCTCTCTCTCTCTCTCTCTCTCTCTCTCTCTCTTTCTCTCCGTTAAAAATTGAATTTCGTAGAGAGATGGAGTCAGAGGATCATGCGGCTTCGTTTATCTTAGGCTCATGCATACCAAATTGTATTTCGGAACGGTCTGTATGCAAAGGCACGTTCGGTTATCCCGAGTTGGTAGGCCCGAGGAGGAAATTACTCCACTTTAACGAGAGCAAACGGTTTCTCGTTGTCGATCGAAATAGTTGTACGCGTCAAAAGCTCTCTCTATATCTATCTATCTACCTACCTACCTATCTATCTATCTATCTATCTATCTATCTATCTATCTCTATCTCTCTCCATCTCTTGTTTTTCTCGAAGTCCATCTTTCCAATTTGTTTGCTATTTTTCACGTTGAGCCTGGATTGAACGTACCCATTCGTCCCTTTTATTTCTTTTCGATGTTTTAAATACGAGCGTAGGTGTCAACGAACGAACGAACGAACGAACGAACGAACGAACGAACGAACGAACACCAAGCTCGGTGTGATCGACGTCGAGGCTTTTTCGATCTCGTCGTGTTTTACACTTCGCATGAAAATCTCGTTTCGTCGCTCGTCGAAAACGCAAAAGTGTCGAACTCTTCGCTTCCTCGTTGTTCTTTTTTCTTTTTTATTTATTTTACTTTTTTTTTTCTTTTATCTTTTTCTTCCATTTACTTATATATATATATATATATTTTTTCTTTTTTTGCAAGCTCTCCGTAATGCACGATCATTGTGGAAAATTTAATTGAAAAAGAGAAAAATGGTGGTAAAAGAAAAATTCTCACATTTAACGTTAGTTGTTTAATATCAATGACATTCCTGTAAGAAGATAAAAATATATCAAAGATATTTCAACTCGATTAATCTTTGAAAAAAAAATATCGATAGCGCCTATGATCTGTCATATTCTCTTTCTCTCTCTCTCTCTTTCTCCTATCTTTGTTCCCTTCATTGATATCGCTTATATATGTTTTTTTTTTTCTTTTTGGCTTTTATCTCAAGAGCATTAGTACTTACTATTTTTTATTTGCTATCCTTTCATTTGTAGATCTTATAGTTCGAACGAATGAGGGACTATACGATCGAGCTTTTCCACTCTGATAGTCGATGTTTATCCCGTCGGCAGGAAACAATCGTGCAAGGAATCCCAATAAATTACAAGAAGCCGTCAGTCTTAGGCGTCGTAAAAATCGGAGAAGCGAGCGTCTTTTTATGTCAGGAGACATCGTTTCTTGCTGATAGGGTGTCTCGTTGACTTGGATAATAAAACGCGGAATATCATTTGCTTTATTCCTTTTTTTTTCTTTTTTTTATTTTCTTAATGCATATTAAATAAGCTGGATTTTGAGGAAATAAATTTAATTAAAAGTATAAAATCCAAAAGTACATCTGTTCTAATAATAATTTTTATTGAAAAATTAATAAGAATATTCTTTTCCTCTCTCTCTCTCTCTCTCTCTCTCTCTCTCTCTTTTTCATTTTCTTTATAGTATAGAAAGAAAAGAAGAGAAAGTTAAACGTATGCATTAAAAAGTCGATCGAGCATAAAGAATGTTTTTGTAATTTTTCCATTTCCTTTTCGATCAGTTAAAAGTATTCTTTTAATGTATCTGTGATCTCTGAAGACCTTCAAATGTAACGCTTTTCCAATAACTCAATTTTAGACAAGTATTCTTTTATTGAAACGAACCATAGTGATCTTCGAGTACGATACGATTGTAACTCACACAGTAACTTGGTGTAATCGTGTCTCGTATTTCGGGTGACCTTTCGTGCGAGTCGATATCGTTCAAGTATGTCCGTAGGTTTGATCGGGAAAGAAAAAATGAAAGAAAGAAAAAATGAAAGAAAGAAAAAAAGAATGAAAGAAAGAAAGAAAGAAAGAAAGAAAGAAAGAAAGAGAGAGAGAGATATAAAAAGAAAGAAAGAGACCCTTACGGCGTCGGTAGTGACGGCTCGTTTTGCATACGAAACCCTGTAATATCCTTGGTATTATGCGTCGACCCCTTTCTGGTACCCTCGAACACCCTCAATCGTTTCTAACCCCTCAACAAAACCAAACGTTGACTATAGTCATCATCGTCGTAGTCGTCTTTGTCGACAATTCGCTCTACATATGGACTCGGGCTGCGTTACAATCGTACAGCACATTATCTCCATTTGCATGCATCCCTCACTCCTTTCAGAGTACGTACCTACAACGAAGAAAGCAAAGTACCATGGAGGTAGGGTAGCAGTTCGCAATCAAGGACAACGAAAAACTTTGCCTCTACCATGACACGGAGAGCTTATGCTTTTCCAAGACATGTATGATTAATGCAACGCTAGTGAATTTTTGATCACGTTTTATGCAGGATTGCGAGTGAATTCTCTCTCTCTCTCTCTCTCTCTCTCTCTCTCTCTCTCTCACCATTTCTTTGCTTTTTGAATGATTGTAATATTTCTAGGAATCGCGACGGAATGAAATATAAATTACGTACTTGAAATGATAATAGTTGAATGAGATGATTTGATTGAAAGAAACACTTTTACTAATTATGTATATACTTTTAGTTAAATCGTAAAAAAAGAAAAAAAAAAAGAAAGAAAAAGAAAAAATGAATAGAACAATTAAATTAAATACATTATAATGTCAATTAATTATCATTTTATATTTATAAATTAGAAAACTCTGAATATCGCTGTATAATAATATTAAATTAATCCGATAAGAAGTACACATAAGATACAGACGATTTGCAAGAGAAGTTTCCTAGGATGTTCAAACGGTCAAACGGTTTAAGAGAATAGATTGGAGAGGTTGGGCTCATGGGTGAACGTGGCAGGACTGGAGGATTTAATTTAGCGAGCCGAATGAAGAAGCGTCGGTCGCGCCAACTTCGGACGTGTCGGAATATTTTATTCGACGAACGTTCGGGTCCATTTGACCTCCATCCTTCCTTCCTTCCTTCCTTCCTTCCTTCCTTCCTTCTTTTCTTTCTTTCTTCTTTTCTTTCTTCCTCTCTTCCCATTTTTTTTTCTTTTTTTTTTTTTTTTTGACTACACGGAATTCATCCGTCCACGTACTATACGTGTGCTCATCCTGAAAGCTTCCACTTCGTTTGCGTTTGCTCGTTCTTCGAAAACAATTGCAACACGAGGAAAATTTAGGTTTAATCAAACGAAACGATTTTGTTCATCGAATTCGATGATTCACTCGCAAGACTAAATCTTACACGCGCCTTCTCTAAAAGTTACTAAAACTTTACTATTCGACTCGAGTAGCTTTGATTTCCACGCGAATGGACCTTCCGGCTTTGTTCGCGAAAAGTATGACGGAAACTATGCAAGATTTCGCGTGCCGATCGTACGGGCCAACTCGAGTGAATAATGGTGTCGGAATATTCGAAGATAATTTACCTTAGTTTCTCGGTCTAACGCACACCCGTTCACCCATCAACATGGAATTACCACTCGCTAGGATTTCAAAGCACTCGGAATAATTTCGTCATTCCACGTCATTTTAGGGCCCATACTCGTGGCGAGATTAATAGTACGATATCATTCTTGTTTCTTTACATTTTCCCTTTAACCTTTTAAAAAATTCTTTCGCCTATATTTTCATCATTCATCGATAGAACATAATTCTTATTTTACTATTAACTCTAATACATTGTTATATCGTTTTTTTTTTCTTTTTTTTTTTTCTTTTTTTTTTTTTATAGAATTAAATTTGTTATCGAACGATTTGGCAATGACACGTAGATAATTATTTATCCTTTCATCGATAAATAGTTACGAACAATTCATGTTTCACGTTTGAACGGACGGAATTCCAACGTGTATCATTGTCTCGTTCGTTAAACGACGGACTGCTCGTTTTTGTCAGTTCTTGATCGAAGTTATCGGTGGTATCGAACGAGAATGGTACGTCGATTCTATTTTAACGCGTTCATAAAGCTCACCGCCGCATCGTCGTTCGATAGTTACGCTAGATTGCCACTGCTCCGGCTAAGGCAGCAACGATGTTATTTGCTCGAGCTAGTATTGTTTTCGAGTATTGCTTCATCGATGCTATCTGACTCGAACGTTCGCTCTGTTGCTCGAATAACGTTAACGACGTACATACGTACATTCGTACATATATATATATATATATATACATACATGCATGCATATATATACACACACATACATTTATATATATATATATATATAAATATATATATATATATGTATATATATGCATAGGAGTGCATACAACGTACACGCATATGCAACTCCCTTTCGTCGAAATCGAAATGACTTGTCTAGAAAATAACTTCACGTTTATACGGTATTGAATATTTCTATATCTACACTGGCACTTTGTAAAAAGAATTTATAACGATTGTAATCATTAAAACTAATCGAAACGTCCTACGGACAACATGAATTGAAACATTTCCATAAAGAAACAAATCGAGTCATTGTAAATTGATTTTTCACTTTAAACAAATTTATCATTTTGATATTGCGGTATCTATTAAATTATGTTACTTTTTTCTTTTTCTTTCTTCGTACCATTTATTTCTATCCATTCCGATTTTACGAAAAGCAATACTTTATGAATTTATACTATATCATATATCCTGATAAAAGCAAGAAACTATCGATCGAAAGGGATATATATATATATATATATATATATATATATATATATATATGTATGTATGTATGTATGTATCTCTTCCTGAGATTGATCGTCGATCGTTGGGAAACATACATACGACATAGATAAGACATATTCGTGTGGTTCGTTCTTTAAATTTTCATCGTTTACGAGGCCGAGGGTCCATCTCTCTGACGAAAACGATCTCGTAGATACGATTCTTCAGTAGATTGCGATCTTTCGTTTTCTCACCAGCAGTCTCTCCTTTTATTCTTTCTTGCTTTCTTTCTTTCTTTCTTTCTATCTTCCTGCGAGAGAAAAATTCTCGAGAAAGTAATGAAATAGATCGAGATAGAAGAAGAAGAAGAAGAAGAAGAAAAAGAAGAAACAGAAATAAAAGAAAAGAAAAAAGAACAAGAAGGAAAAGTTCTATTTTGGTGTCGTTCGCTCGTCGTCGTTGAGATCTGTTCTTTGCCATCGAAGATAAAAGATATATATATATATATATATATATATATATATATAGAGAGAGAGAGAGAGAGAGAGAGAGAGAGAGAGAGAGAGAGAGAGAACATAGTAGCATCGAACGCGAACGAGACGATTTTCCGGAGGAAACAAGAGCATTGGTAACATCAGACAGAGCAGGAGCAGACACAAAGTGTCGTTTTACTTTCTCCATGTTAGATCCTTTCACCGGTTCCACCTTGATATACAAACGAATTTAATTAAAGCTCGGACGATGCGGGAGGAGAGGGGGGAAGAGAAAGAGAGAGAAGGATGTGGAGGGGGAAATAGTAACTCGACAAAAAAAGATGCTCTCGCGAAAATTTCAATTAAACGCACAACTCGTTCTCCGTTATTCCTCGTTATTTTCAATTATATATTTTTCTCTCTCTCTCTCTCTCTCTCTCTCTCTTGTTCTGAAACAAGAAGAAAGTAGTATCAACGGGGGTAGCATTCGTTTTCCAATAATCACAGGTTTTTCTTCTCTTTAACGTTTTTAAATGGCAAAGTTATGATTATTTCGTTTGAACGCGTAATGAAACGAATTACGTAAAGCCAGATAAGTTTTAGCGTGCAACATCGAAGATATCCAGCACCCACCGGTAGTAATACTCTTCTTCTAGTTGTTACGATTACTCAACAAGCACCGCACGTGCCAACTTTTCGAAGAACTCGGGGAAATCTTGGCGAACGACTTTGGTCAGGGTGAATCGTCTTTCATGCGATGGTGAAACTTCGGAAGGCCGTGGCCGCATTATCTGCCGGAAGATCCGTCTCAGACAGATACCGTATTTACTTGAACGTCTAACGGACGGAATAAGTGGGGATAGAAGAAGGAAGGGATGATGATGAGAGAAGAGAAAAGGAAGAAGGAGAATGATAGGGGGAGACAGGCAGACATATATACAGACAGACAGACAGACAGAGAGAGAGAGAGAGAGAGAGAGGGAGAGAAGGCTTAAGATTCGTTCGAAGTCTCGGAACATTGCCGGCCAAACCCCACGGACTTGTACGTTCCGCAAACGTGC
>NC_060958.1:10151936-10176936 GCF_910589235.1 Vespa crabro | reverse complement strand
GGGTATTGTTTCTTTTTTTTTTTTCATTTTTATACGTACTGTCAGACTACTCGTTACCTTCCTTGTTGAAGGGAAAGGTTAATCAAAAGATTCCTTAGGGTGTATAATTTTCTACGTGCAAATATTTGCAATTTCTTTTTTTTTTTTTTTTAGACCTATCTACTTACATACATGCAGTACCAACTCCTTCGTTCTCTCTCTCTCTCTCTCTCTCTCTCTCTCTCTCTCTTCTAATCCTTTTTATTTCTTTCCCATTGTTCCGTTTACGTGGTCTGACAAAATCGAAATCTTTTGTCGTCCATGTCACCTAGAATGAATCTCATTTCGTGGTAGTGGATTTTCGGCTTCAAAATGTACGAGAGAGAATCCTTGTAGTTTCAACCATTCCCTTTTCCCTCCTGGAACGAAGCCCTCATCCGCCGGTAATTGCGCGAAACTTGTACGGAATCGTAGTAATTATTTCCTGAAATCCATCCACTTCTATCCTACCAAAATCGTAGAAGTAATTACAGCAATTAGTACGCACGACTACATATCGCGATAATCGTACGTGGGCACGTTCCAAAAACGAACATTTAATTATCAATAAATCTCTTCGTGCGTTGTTTACGAAGGATATTAATTTATCTGAAATCATTAGTAATCATTTTCTATATGATTGTTATCATATATCGTGACGAATAGAAACAAATGATTTCGTTTTCTATTTTTTTTTTTTTTTTTCTTTTTTACTTTCTTTCTTTTTCTTTTGAGAATACAACGTTTAGTAGTACCAAGGAAACTTAAATTATAATATTATACAAGGGCTTCATGTACGTTTGTGTAACACGATACCGAAACATCGGCAAACCAATAGCTGTATACAACGTGGTTGTGTACGATGTGGCTTTCATCCCCTAATCGATCGATCGATCGATCGGTCGGTCCGATAATTGTCGTACGTGTAGCCTCGAAAACGGTACTCCGAATAGATGCACGGAAGCTTCGTTAGACTTTCGTCTTGTTATATGTTTATTACGAAAGTTAAAGACGTTGTTGTTATCGTGGAAATCTTTGAAATGGCTATCAAATTTTCTTCTTCTTTCATCAAATTTCGAACTGTTTTATTATTTAAGAAATTTTATCCTTTCATTTAAAAGGATCGTATTATAAATGAAATGAATACATATATATATATATAGTATGAATACATATACATATATTAAGTGTCATCTCCGTTTCATGTAAATAAACGTGAAAATGTTTACATAACATTTATCGATACGTGTTTATAAATATTCTATACATTGTCTCTGTACTATCTACGTCACGTTCAATCATAGTAGGTGTCGTTTCTATGCTTCTCGATCTCAAGACGGTCATAAAATTTACATTGCTTTAGTTTAGTCTGACATTTGCAATAGTGAAAGAAAGAAAGAAAGAAAGAAAGAAAGATAGAAAGAAAGAATGAAAGACTTGGGCAAAGACGTAAGGACGTCGTGTAATACATTACACGATCCATCGCGTGTACTCAACATTCATGAAGAACATTTAACGGTTAAGATTTTGCATTTATATCGGATTCCATATAAGTTAAAAGAAATCATTATTAATAGACGTGGCTCGTTATACGTCAAGTAATATTATTATTTAATGGATCGTTAGATAACTAGAACTATATTTTTTAAATATCCATTCCGTAAGAATCTTTAAGACGATTTGTATTTTTTAAGAAGATTTTAACGTAGAAGAATTAATCAGTAATCTTGGTACTTAATCGAACATCTTATCGAACATCTTATATACGTAATCAGCGAAACCCAATTAAAACTTCGTTTTATAACGTTTGATAAGAATTTATTTATTTTCTTTCCTTTTTTTTTTTTTTTTTTTTTTTATTATTACTTTTTATGACAATGTAGAGATGCGTCGATAACATGGGTTAAATAAAATGGAAATTTCGAATTTTCTTTTCTTTTTTTTTTTTTTATTTCTTTCTTTTTTCATTTTCAAGGATAAAGCTTCTCTCAGCTTTATACGATAGTCTCATCGTTCGTCTCCAAGTTTTAACTTGTTTTTTTCTCCTTTAACTTTGGCAAAGCCTCTTCTCTTCTTCCTTCTCTTCATCTCGTTTCATTCAGTTATACGTCAGCTAAATTTCTTTCAATGGTAACCTATATTCGATGAAATTTCGATACTATAGGGAGAACAAAACTTTCCTGTCTCTTTTCCCTTTTATATTTTCTATTTAAATTTACAGCTGCGCCTTGTTTTTCTCGATGGATCGTGAGAGAAAGTAAAATTATTTTTCTTCGACGATTTTTATTCATTACAATCGTCATTTTAATAATATCAATGTAACAATATCTCATAGTGTTTTATGTGTAATGCATGTACGTAGGTGTAGGTTATTTCTTCTTTTTCTTTTTTTTTTTTTTCATTTTTTTTCTTTTTCCTTTTTTGTCGATTAGAGTAAAATCTCATGAGAATAAAGGAAGTCGAACTTACGATCCGTGGAGAAGACGATGGACATTAGTTACTAGTTCGGTTTCTTGGTACGGTGAAAATAGCGAGGAGAAGGAAAGCTCAAAGAAAAAGATCAAGAAAAAGAAGAAGAAGAAGAAGAGAAGGAGAATGGATAGAGAAGAGGGATCGAACTTCCATGTCCCATAACGGTGCTCGTAAAGCGAGGAAACGAACTTTCTTACGACATCGAACAGGATAAGGGACTTCGATACAACGCGTGACTTCTGCGTCACTTGTCCTTCGATACATACACACACACACACACACACACACACACACACACACATACATACATGTATGTATATATGTATATATATATAAATACTGATATGTACTTACTTACTCGATCGTGGGACTCCCTTAGCTAGTTACAACTATTTTCTAACTTGGACATACACATACGTTGAATTTTGTACAAAAGAAAAAGAAAAAAGTAAAATGAAAGGAAAAGAAAAGAGATCACAGGAAGAGGAGTTTTGAAAATTTTATAAAATCGTCTGAATTAATCATCGTGTAAAAATTTTCACGCGGAACGTATAAAAATATAAAAATATTTTTATTGTACGCTCGTAGTTGGTGTTCTCCTAGGTATCTCCTTGTTATTCTTTTTTTTTTTTCTTTCTTTCTTTTTTTCTCGAGCTTGTTTCAACGCACATTGACCTTCGTCCCTCGTTTGTACATCGCAGTGTTTACGTCGTACGCTAGAGCACTCTTCGAATTTACATTTTAGCTCGGCACGTTAGACTGCCCCACTGTCTTTTCTCTCTCTTTCTCTCTTTCTCTTTCTTTGTCCCTTTCGTCTCGGTTTCTTCTTCTTCTTCTTCTTCTTCTTCTTCTTCTTTTTCTTTTAATACTACTACTACTACTATTATAATTACTAATACTGCTACTGCTACTTCTATTACTACTACTACTATTACTATTATTACTAATACTAATACTACTCCCTTTATATTCTCTCTTGGATTTTACTCGAGGACACAGGCGTACCTTATTTGCATTAGCGTCGTACGACAAGTATCTTGTTCCCCCCTGTATTTTCTTCCTGTCATTCTCGCGGAAATAGATTTAAAAAATTATCCCACAGTTTCTTCCTCCTTATCTCCCGTACTCCATCTTTCCTCTCCTTTCTACGAAAGCTTTAAATTATTATAGAAACAAGAGACAATACCCAATGTAGATATATTAACAATGAACTTTTTACGAAATAATTAAGAAAATATATTTCACGAGATTTTTATTCGATTGAGTAAAAAGAGAAGAGAGAGAGAGAGAGAGAGAGGAAGAGAGAACTTGTACGAAGATGATCATCATCTCTTTATCGAAAAATAGAAAACATTGTTAGATTATATTATGTTGAAAGCATATTTTTCAAAGATATAATCGTAAATCGATTAAAAAAGTTATTAAAATTGTAGTTATCGTTTCGATAACAGTTCGAGCGAACGTTTAAGGATGTGTTGGCATCGAAATGGCTATGAGGCAGCCATGATACATGATGGTTCTAATTAAGCTGGAACTCGGATATAGCTAATTCAAGTTGCCGATCCGTGTTACATCGGTCACGATGGATACGCAATGTTCTCTGCCATTCTCTCTCTCTCTCTCTCTCTCTCTCTCTCTCTCTCTCTCTCTCTCTCTCTCTCTCTCTCTCTCTCTCTCTTGCACCCTCTTTCTCTCTCTCTATCTCTGCGTGTATCTCGATATTCATTCGAGCGGGTCACCATGTCTCGTAGCATTTTGGACGTGCCTTGTATTTGTGTGTGTGCGTGTGTGTATGCGCGCGCCAATTACGGAGATAATCTTGTTGATTAGATTGATTATGGGTAGTCATTTGACGTTCGAAACCAGACGAACATCTTCGATATTTCGAGAATAAAATCTCTCTCTCTCTCTCTCTCTCTCTCTCTTTCTTGTACATACACACACACACACACCTGCATCTTCGTCTCTATCGTTTTCCTTTACTACTACAGTAATTCTCAGAGGAATGTACGTGTATTTGTATGCGCGTGTATTATAGCAGCTGCACCGGCAATAACGATTTCTCGGCCTTGATAACGAACATTTACATAATTAAGTAATTAAAGTTGCATTTGAGAGAGCGAGCTTTAATTATATGAAAGAGACAGTAGAGAGCGCATACGATCGTCGTCGTCATCCTTTACAACTAGTATTGAGCATCTTTACAAATTCAATGTCCTTCGTAATGCGATCTCTCTGCGAGGATATTCTTGGTTCTCTTTATTTCTCTACCATTTTATTTTTCCGATCGAAATGCAATCACGAGACGTGACGTGGAAAATTTGCAACGCCGTGATATCAACCGTTATTCCAATTTAATGGTGATTTTCATCGAATCCTCGCTAGACGCGAGTATCCCTAATTTCGAGTATGATTAAAGGTTGAAAGGTTAACGGATAAGAACAGGATGTACTAGTTATCCTGTAATTGTACCGTAAGGAACCAAGTACGAGAAGTTTATGTATGAGCTTTCTTATGTATATGTGTGTGTGTGTGTGTGTGTGTGTGTGTGTGTGAGAGAGAGAGCGAGAGATCGCATGAACGTTATTCTCTAGGATAATACCAGGAGCAGTTTTCTTCCGGAGGAACTCATTTTCTAGAACATGTCGATTTTCCATCCTTCTTCTTCATCTTCTGATTCCTTCGTTCCTTCATTTCCTCGCTAAGCAGACCTCACAAATATTTTTCGCAACGATTTTACATCTGCCCTTCCTCCTTTTAGCAATGCCTCGAGAAAATATTTCTTCCATATTTCTCTTGGATGCTTTTAATTCAGATATTCCTCGGATACACGTCCAACGAGAGAGAAAGAGAGCGAGCGAGCGAGCGAGCGAGCGAGAGAGAGAAAGGGAAAGCCGGAAGGATGCTTCGTGTTTCGTATCGCCCTGCGAAATCGCGTCGACATTGTTATTTCTATAATGCGAAAGCTTTCTCCTTCTCTCGCTATCTTTCTCAACGTTATAAAGTCTCGCGAATGAAATAGAAAGATAAAGAGAAAGAGAGAGAGAGAGAGAGAGAGAGAGAGAGAGAAAGGCTTCGACCGATATATAAAAAGCGCAAGAATAAAATTACTGAAATATTTTCTGCAAAGTTCGTCGTTGAAGAAGAATTTGATGGTGTTTCGAGATCAACACGATATACCCCTCGCGAGAATATACCCCTTCCAATTTACCGGAGCAAATATGATCTCCGGGCTATGATGGTGTGATGATGTCTTTGCTTTTCTTTCTCTACGCGAGAAACGATCAACGTTCAGAACGCGTAGAAACCTCATAGCACCTCTCTTGCGAAACATCGTTATCGTTGCGCGACGACATTGAAAATGCGATTAAACCGCGCTGCAGTGACAGCGGGAAGAGACAAAATTCTCATCAGGTTATCCCAGGAAAAAGGGAGAGAGAGAGAGAGAATGAAAATGTATGTGAGCTTGTGTATGCGTTCTCTTTGTATGTTTCTCTATATATATCTCTCTTTCTCTCTCTCTCTCTCTCTCTCTCTCTCTCTCTCTCTCTCTCTCTCTCTTTGTATGTGTGCACATCTGTGTGTGTTTCTGCGGTATGGCTTCGTTCTCTCCGGTACCACGAATCGAACTAGCTTGCTAGATATAAGCAACGTGAACATATACAGAGAGAGAGAGAGAGAGAGAGAGAGAGAGAGAGAGAGAGAGAGAGAGAGAGAGAGAGAGAGAGAGAGAGGAAGAGAGAGGAAGAGAGAGAGAGAAAGGAAAGAGAGAGGAACCGAGCAAATCGTGAATCGTCGCTCGCGAATTCAATTTATCGCGAGTCACAGTGGTATTCGAGTGAAATCCTAGTGCTATTGCCACTATCACTATCACAACCACTAACACTAGTGTCAGTTCTTCGATGTCTTCGTGTTACATGTACTATGGATGCGACAGCCCTGCAGCTGCAGCTTCAGTGATTAATATGATTTTCGCAAAGAGTCAGAAATGTCATATCAACTGGCAGAATTCTGGTTTCTCTTTTTCCTTCTTTTTTTCTTTTCTTTCTCTTTATATCTATATCTCTTTCATTTCGTCGAGACTATGCACACCTTCTATTCTGCACCTTCTTGCTCCTCTCTCACCTATGTATCTACGTATTACGTGTACGTATGATTCATGCATATGCAGACACAGATATGCATCTATGAGAAAGGCATATTCGTATTTCGGACAAACACTCTAGGATTCTATGACGTCAGCGAGAAGCTTGAGGTGTACCAACGAGCTTTATGGCACTTTAGAATTCTGAGTGTTGTTGCTGAGGATTGCTGATTTGATTACGAAAGGCGAATTTTCTGTCTGCTATTAATTTATAAAGTTAATGCTTCCTCCTCTCTCTTTCTCTCTCTCTCTCTCTCTCTCTCTCTCTCTCATTTTTCCTTAAGATTGAATTTTATTGAAGGTACCCATGCAAAGATTTTGGCTATCAGTCATTAATTTTCTTTTCCTTTTTTTCTTCTTCCTCGAACAAACGAGCCTCAGCGTAACCTCAAAGAGCATAATCAAATATAGGAGAGAAACGGGAAGGAACGATGTAATTTGCGTCGCGCTGCCTTTTAACGGAATCAGCGGAAAAGGTGCTTGAGAATGCACTTTCCAACGAAAATTTACGGTGTGAGTGCCCTTTCACGGGTATTTTACGAAAGAAGGTAAAGGTACTCGTGGGGATGCTTCCAACATTCGATCGACGCGCAAGCTTACAGTAGAAGCAACGCGTTTATATCGAGCATGGTAATTTTCTTGTAGATAGAAAAAGCGAGAGGGAGAGAGGAAGGGCGGGAGGGAGAGAAAGAGATGGAGAGAGAATTCTCCTGGGAGAACTCTTGCTAGAAAAATGTTGAAATGTACCGAAGTCTTATCCAAAGATAATCTTCATATGGTCAACAATGCAACGTAACGTGGTTTAATTAAAAATTCTCTTGGAATGAAAAATAAAATTTCAATTTAACCAAAGATCCGTCGGGTTTTCTTTATACGTTTATTTTCTTTTGGTTATCAACATTCGACTTTGTTCTTATTTTTTTCTTTTTTTTTTTTTTCGAGAATAAGCGTCGAAATTTTTTTACTTTTTATTTTCTTTTTTTTTTTTTTTTCACTCCGGTGGTGCGTACCGTTCGACAAAGTAGCGTTATGCTCGTTCGCTCACGTACCGCCATTTCTCGAAGGCGAATTCTCGGCACGTGAGAAACGACGGAGTGCCTTATTTTTACACTGGTGGACTTACGTGTGGCTGACCTGCCGCTGAGTCTTACTACTTTGCTGGTGGAGGAGTGCCTTGGGCCTCTCGCTATCTTCCTATGAAGAGAGAAAGAAAGAGACGAAAAGAGAGAAAGAGAGAGAGAGGTAGAGAGAGAAAGAGATAGCAAAAAAAAAAAAGATAGAGAGATTGTGGGAATAGTACGTCTACCGTACAGCAAGTTTCCTTTTTCGATAATAAAAGCGAATGGACGTTGGAGTTTCGACCCCTTTGCGTCATCGTTGAACATGTTACTGGCCCTGCGGGTAGACGGTTGTAACGTAAAAAATAAAGAAAGAAAGAAAGAAAGAAAGAAAGAAAGAAAAAAAATAAAAAGAAAAAGAGAAAACGAACCAGAGTTTCGTTCCTTTAAAACCTCACGTCTGAAGTTTCCCATGGTTTTTATTTTTTTCGATTTATTTTAGACTTCCTCTTCGGTGGTAGGTATCAGTAATTTCATTCGCGTGCTATCGACACACGTACGTGTATATATATATATTGTTATATATACAATATCTAGACACAGTATCTATGCGATCATGTAATTTAATAATAGAAAATCAAAATAATCTCTATCGACGGAAATGGATCGATGATAATATTTACGAAATAATTTTACGATAAAACTATTATCCCGATACTTCTAATAAATTTTCAATAAACTTGATGATATTTATTTATTTATTTATTTATTTATTTATTTATTTATTTGTGTTTAATCTTATTTTATATAAGTATGATCTATTTGGAAATATTTTAAGTGGAAAAGAATCAGTAGTTTGCAAGACAATGGGATTAAGATTTCAATTCAAAGAAATCGGATGAGAGGAGGTAACAAAAGGAAGAAACGAAATGCAAGAACAGAAACGAAATGGGGACATTTTATCGACTTTTGGAAACGGAAGCTTCGTGGTAGGAACGTGCTCAATGGATGAAGGTTCTTCGATACCGTGGTTATCCATTATCGGATTGCTTGAGCCGTGCATTCAATTCGAGTTTAAATGTCCCTTTTCTAAGATATCACGAGACTTACTTGCACCCTTTTCTCGAGTAAATGTTCGTATGTTTAAAAAGATCCCGTTGTTTTTTACTTTTGCTTTTTTTCTTTCTTTCTTTCTTTTTTTTCTTTTTTTTTTTTTTTTTTTCTTTCTTTCTCTCGTTTTTTCAATAAAACGAGTGTTAAGAGAAAATACAGTAGAGAATACTCGGATATTTAAGAAGTGTATTTAAAGGCGTGGTTCGATTCAACGTTGATCGTAAAATGAAATAGAATGGTATACATGAAATTCTTAAGTTCAATTAAATACGAAAGAAAGAAAGGAGAAAGCTGACAAAAGGATACGTAAATGTTTCTAGCTTCGTTGATTTAATATTTTTTGTTCTGAATTACGCGCTCAGCTTTGGCTGAATGTATATAGATAATACACAGAATTTTTCTTTTCTCTCTTATTTTTTTTTTCTTTTTTTTTTTTTTTTAATTCTGTATCCTTCATTTTAATAGCTTTTACAATATCGAAAAAATGAATGGTAGAATTATATAATAATATATAAGCAGAAAGAGAGAAAGGGAGAGAGAGTGAGATGAAAATATAAAATGCTTGGAAAATAACTTTCTTTTTTTCCATCCCTTTTCTTTTCACATCGTTGAATTATCGGGACAATGCATACGAATTTTTTTAAATTCACTGGGTTCTTTGATAGGAGAATTTGCGACGGGTTGATGCAAGGGCACGCTCGTCCCAACGCTCGTGCTCTCTTTCGTGGGTTCGCGTGTCCGTCGAGTTCACAAAGCAAAGCTAAATGTTTCTGCCTATGACGCTTTCGACGCTCGAATTTGCGTGCGCTGAAACGCCAACGTAAACACGAAATCCTGCACATGCATTCCGCAGAGCAAAGCACTACGGATCTTTCCATTCTCTGTTCTCCCCTCTCTCTTTCTCTTTCTCTCTTGTTCATTCCATAGCGAAGGTGCATTCGAGCGTATTATAAAGGCTTCCCATTCAAAATTTCGTCCGCCAGAACAATACATTCTGTATCCTACCAATAAGCACCATGCCTTGTAAAGGTAGTTAGCTCCTGGTATCAGTATAAGCAGGAATGAGCTTTCTGATTCGTTCATCGTTCCAAGGAAATTCGCTTTGACGTATGTTTCTCTCTCTCTCTCTCTCTCTCTCTCTTTCTAATTTGCGTTACACGCCACTGAATATTCCTTTTCTGGTAGCCCAGTCGTAGTCGTTCTAGATTTCGATATATCTTGTATATTGCTTTTCCTATCTCTCTCTCCCCCTCTCTCTCTCCCTCTCATTCTCTTATCTCATACTAGAAGCTTCCTTCGTAATCTGATTTTCGTCAGATTCGAAGTGGCAACTTTAATAAAGTGTTTCGTATTCCGCACGTTACCATCGTGTTGTCTCATTTGGAGCTAAGAGACTTTCTTAGCCGTGTTCGGAAAAGTACGTTCATTATCGTGAAGAGGAAAAAGGGTTTATAGGAAAAAGTTTATTGGATCGGAGTACTAAAGACAACTTGGTTACGTTCGAAAATTGGATAGTAAGCTCGTTGAAAGGGTCTTGAGATGGATTCTTCTCTATTATTTCACTCGTCTCGTCGACAATATCGACAAGTTTTTGTCTTCGTAGAAACATAGAAACGTTCGTTCGTTCGTTCGATAATTTTTCTTCGACAAAAATTTCAAAATATCTTAAGTATAATTTTTTTTTTCTTTTTTTTTTTTTTTTTTTTCTTTTTTAGGATTATCCATTAATAATTTAATTTGAGATCGAGAAAAAGGAACGAAGAATTATCTAGAAATTATTTCCGATGCAATCATTAAATGCATAAAGTAAATAGATTGAGGTTGTTTTCATAAATTTTCGTGGGGGGTTTTGAATAATTGAACGTAATCTCTCGGACTTTGCGTCAAACGATTATCATCGAAGATAACGAACACGTTTATTTTCCAAATGAGAGAGAGAGAGAGAGAGAGAGAGAGGCCGAAATTTTGGCGAGATTACGAGATTTTGCAGAAAGTTGCAGAAGAGAGAGAGAGAGAGAGCGAGAGAGAGAGAGAGAGGGAGAGAAAGAGAGGGAGAGAAAGAGAGAGAGGAATATATATACACATTCATATATATTGTGAAGTTTCGAGCGTAAACAATTTAAATCTTATTGGCGTCCGAGTCTATCGAGCAACGTGGTAGTATGCTTTATTGCCGGTATTACCACATATCGTATGCAAATGTTTGCCTCAGCGTGTAGCGTACGAATATTAAATAAGCTTCGGTCGGACGTATCGTCGGAATGGAAAATGGTATATGCAATAAATAACAAGCGTTAAGTGAATCAAGCTACGCTGTTATAAAGCCCATACTCGATATTACTTGAAATCCTTTGGCTATTTATTGTACTTTGTCAATCGTTTCATCGTTTTAATCATCTTCTCATCTCTCGATTATTTCCATTATTTCTTTTTTTCTTTCATTTCCTTCTCCTTTCTCCTCCTCCCCCCCCCCTCTCTCTCTCTTCTTTCTTCTTTGTCTTTTTCTCTTATTTTTCTCTTTTCTTTTTATTTTTTTTTTTCTTTTTATTTTTTTTACGCTGCATTCGTCAGCATTATCCAACATTAAGGCTCACGAAAGAAAATCAATTCTTTCCTTGATATTCGAAAAATTCGTACAGCATTATATTCCTTTCTCTGGCTCATGGCCAATGTGCATAATCGTAAAAATAGAAAGAGGAATGGAGAAAGAGAGAGAAGGAGAGAGAGAGAGAGAGAGAGAGAGAGAGAGACAGAGGATTAAAATTTGAGAAATTCGATCAGCTGTCGCTAAAGTTAATACATATAACGTTGGTACGTGCGAGTTTGCTGAATCTTCTTCTATTCCTTTTCCTTCTTCTTTCAACTTCTTTCCTGAATGTAAGACGATGTAAATACATAGTTTCGAAGAGTCACCGAGTGAACGTGAGAGAAAAAGAAAGAGAGAGGGAGAGAGAGAGAGAGAGAGAGAGAGAGAGAGAGAGAGAGAGAGAATTATGAAGCTTGGAAACGAGTTCGGTCGTTTGTAGGCGGAAAGACGAGATCCGATTTTATGGGATCGTATTCGAATCGTCGACAAAAGCCACGAATACGAGTTACCTTCTTCGAAGCTTTATAGCCGGTCAAGCTCGACACCATTCGACGACGTGATGTCCTCGCTTTCTTTTACAATTTTCCCTTTCTCTACTTTTCTCCTTTTTCTTTTCGCTTTTTAACATTTTCCCTTCTTTCTAGTCTGTCCTTATCTAACCAATAATCGTATCAGTCGTGATTGTAGGATCCATGTAAGTACGTATCTCTTCGATGTGTGTCTGTCGTAGATTTGGTATATATGATGATACTTTTTCTTTTTCTTTCTTTTTTTTTTTTTTTTTTTTTTTTTTTTATCTTTTTCTCTCTTTTACCTTACGTTTTCTACGATAAACGAAGTGATAAGTCCCATATCCACGAACTATAAGAAAATGGATACGAGGAATTTTCCTTTCATGACGAAAACGAATGATCTCGTTTCCTTTAAATCTACGTTCGTTTTATTTTATTACAATCGTTATTTTCGCTTTGACACTGGCATATACGTATGTACTTAAGTACACGTATTCGAGGATACGTAGGGATATGTTACTCCTTGTAGAAATTTTATAAGTTATATCTGAGAGAATATGTGATAGAAAGGAAATAGAAATGGAGAATACATTAAATAAAGTCTTTCTTGAATGTTTCTTTGAAAGTTAAATTGATAAAAAAAAAAAAAAAATCGTGTCTTATCTTTGAATTAGCGATTTTTTCTAATCTTTCTTTCTTTCTTTTTTTTTTTCTTTTTCTTTTCCTTTTTCTTTCTTTTCTTTCGTCGTTTCGTCTTCTTCTTCTTCTTTTTTTTATTTTTGTTTTATTTTTTTTGTTTTTTTTTTTCTACTTTTTTTTTTATTTTTCTCTCGAATTCGCATCGCAGCTGCGTGTAAAGCGACGCTAGTAAGACGTTCTAGGCGATTGTTAAAGAGAGCATAACTCCGACGCCTTCGAAAATCGCACAGCATAACGACGTAAGTGCTACCTCCGACGATTCTCTTTTCGTGATTTACGATTTCGTAGAAAACGAGTGGTCTACCGAGCTTAAAAGACCACGGATTGTTAACTGAAGAAAGAAACGAACGAATAGCACTTTTTATTTTCCTCTTTCGTGTCAACACGTAAACGCCGCACCTAGCTTGATATGCAAAACGCGATAAGTCGTTACGTGATATATACACATATATATATATATGCGCGATTCTATAAAGTTATTAGTTCAGTATTATCGACGTTGGCGATCACGTTACACACCTCGAACCACACCTCGATCGTCGAAATTTCTTTTTTGTAACGATTTTTAGAAAAAAAAAAAAAAAAAACAAAAACCACCTTATTGAATTATTCCTTTTGTATTATTTAAAAATTTATGAATTTTTGACAATACTTTTGTTCGCCTATAATATCTTAAGATTTTCATTGTTGTAGAATAACAAATGTAAAAAAATATATTCAATGGGATCGATGAATGGAATGGATTCTTTTGAATTTGTTAAAGAAAAAAGAAAACTCACACACACACACACACACAGTACACGCAAGCAAAGAAATACAGAAAAGAAAAAGAAAAAGAAAAAAAAAGAAAGAGTGGTTACGTTAACAGATGAAAATGAATTCAGGGAAGACAGAGAAGTATGTACATGGATATATGTATATCGGAGATGTATACACCCTAGATTTCAACAGAAGGGTCGAAGTCTCTCTCTCTCTCTCTCTCTCTCTCTCTCCCTCTCTTTCTCTCTCTTTCTCTCTCAGTCGAGCGTCGAAAAGGGTGGAACGAAAAATCTTATTAGAATGAACGCCGAGAGGCATAATCAAAATTCACGTCGCACTCGTCCCGTTTTAAATAATCATACGAGGAGAGGAGAGGGCTGCTGCGTCTCCTCCGGCACGATATGAACGCTCGTTTGGTCTCATCCTTCGAATTCGGAGCACGCTTTCCGATGCTCGCACCGCGTGCATTCTTTCTCCATCCCCTAACCCTTTTTTTATCACAAATTTTTTGTTCCTCTTTTCCTTTTTTTTTTTTTTCTTTATTTTTTTCTTTTTTTTTTTAGCCGAACCCTGAAGTGTACTTTGAGGGAGTAACCACTATCGGTAAAACTCCCGTTCGAGGAATCACCATGTTAGATAACACCTGAACATTCTTCTTGAATGCCAAGTGCGGTATCTCTTCTCTCTCTCTCCCTCTCTCTCTCCTCTTTCTCAATCTCTCTCTCTCTCTCTCTCTCTCTCTCTCTCTCTCTCTCTCTCTCTCTCTCTCTCTCTCCCTCGCTTATTATGTTTTAATGCAAAATAGAAAAAGAACTTCGTCATTGCCCAACGATCGGTGTTATTTCACGCGTGAAAGCAATACCTTTCTTCCATTCTTAAAAATCCACTCACGTTTCTATTCGTATCGCGTATCCTTATTCCTCCTTACGTGAATTCCCTTAGGATGTACCTTCCAAGAGGAATCCATCCATAGTCCTCTCATTTTTTTTCTCCTTATTTTTTTTTTTTCTTCCTTCCCAGTTTTTCTTCTTTCCTTCATTCGTTCGTAATTTCTTTCGTACTTTCGTTCGTTCTTTCGTTCTACCGACCGACTAGCAAGTCATCGTGAAAGAACGAAGTCTTTATTACACCGAGCAAAAAAATGCTAAGAACGTTCCTTCCGTGCCACCACTAAGCTACTTTGGAAGATTGCTTAGAAAATGAGAGAGAGAGAGAGAGAGAGAGAGAGAGAGAGAGAGAGAGAGAGAGAGAGAGAGAAGAATGATATAGATTCAAAGTAATTTGTTTCACTTGATTAATGCATTTCACGATAATCTTATTAGCATTATCATAAGTATCGTGAGGTTGAACGAAAGAAATGGAGAAAGTAAAAAATTTTTTAAACTGTATAGCTACTTCATCTTTTTATTTTTTATTTTTTTTTCTTTTTTCTTTTTCTTTTTCTCTTTATTAATATTTAACTCATACACGTAACAATTTAATCAGATGACATCGTTAATAATATCGTCGATGATGAAAATTTGCTATTTAGTTACAGTAAAATAAATAAATCGACTTATAACTCGTATTCGTTATAATATTAATTTTGATATCATGAGATATTTGTTATATAAGGATAGAATACTTTTTTTTTTTTTACAATAAATAATGATTATAATTTTCTACGCGTTATTTGATCATAAATTTGAATACCGACAAATCTCGCGAATCATGCAAATCTTTTTCCTCGTTCATATTTTTCTCTCTTTTACGCAGTTTCCTTCTTCGTTTACGTCATATTATTCTTCATTCCATTCATCATCGTGCGGCTTCAACGCGTCACCGTGAACCTTCAAGGAAGACAAGCGTGTCGTGGAAAAGGGAAAGAGGGGAGGAGGGAATGGATCTACTCGGTTTCGAATCCAAACGCTGCATGATTTCATGGGAAACGTTTTAATATCCGTATCTTCGATGTTTCTTTCTACTTTGGCTCCATTTCTTTCTGATATATCGTTTTATATTTTTCCTTCTTTTTTCTTCTTCTTCTTTTTTTTTTTCTTTCTTTCTTTCGTTTTTTTTTTTCGATATCCTCCTACCGACAAATGACGAGAGGAAGAAATAATAATATAAATTGCGAGAACGATGTGTTTAACATAGATAACGCTAAGCTACACGTCGTCGCAAGCTTTTATCGTTGTTTGAACATGCCGTGCAGTTCGCTTGTACGAATATAAAAGCAGAAGAAACGGGGAGGAAAAGTTAGGAAGAAGAGAGAGAGAGAGAGAGAGAGAGAGAGAGAGAAAAAAGGAGGAATTTTTCGAACGTCATTCACAAGCATTCACTTTGAAAAATGAAAGAGAAAGAACAGAGAAGTGAATCAAATTTGTCCAACCGTTATCGTTGAAATGCTTGTTAAATATATTCCAATGGATAATTTCACATAACAATGGTCTCTCTGATCTTCGTGCGAATTCTTTCGTTTTATGATATAAATGTAGTTTATAGAGGGGAAAAAGAAAAAAAAGGAAAAAAGAAAAAAATGTTCCTAGATAAATCAAAGCGATGAAAGGAAAAAAAAGATATCGTTAAAATTGTTCTCATCGTAGAGGTAGACGTGTTTTTATACGTCAAAAGGAGAAAGCTTTGATGGCGAGAATGGAGAGGTGAGGAGGGGAGGGGAGAGAGAGAGAGAGAGAGAGAGAGAGAGAGAGAGAGGAAGGTATTCAATATTCGAGCTAATCGTCTGTAATGTTTACAGAGGCCTTAATTAAAAAGGACACTATATCGGAGCGAAGAATTGAAAAAGAGAAATCGTTAAAATTTTCGTGTTACAGCATAGATATATGGTTTGAGTCAAGACGAGAAAACGTTGGTGGTGTGATGGTGGTGGTGGTGGTGGTGGTGGTGGTGGTGGTGGTGGTGGTGGTGATGATGGTTAAGGGAGAGAAAGGGAAGGAGGTTCAACGTTCGGGCTAATCGTCGGTAATGTTTGCAGATACCTAGCTGAACACTCGCGCGTTGGTAAATGTTTGCGGTGTGTCAGTGGTATAAGGACCAACCAGGAGCTCTGACCGCTCGACTGTTTTCAGATACACTTGCTCTGTCTCTGTCTTTCTCCCTCCCTCCCTCTCTCCCTTTCTCACTCTCTCTTGCTCTCTCTTCCTCTAACAAGAAGTCGAGATGTGTGCGTCAACTAGTATTCTCTCTCTCTCTCTCTCTCTCTCTCTCTCTCTCTCTCTCTCTCTTGCATTTTGGTCAGTTAAACTCCCAGGAACGTAGAGAATTTGAGAAATATTCGAACGACGCGCCGCCAGTCCCTCCAGGCCCTCTCGCGAGAATTATACGAACTACGGGATCGTGACGTCACAACCGAGATGAACGAAAAAGAAATCAAATATGGCCGAGAACATAAATGGAGATAACTGTGTGCTCTACGATCAAATGTAAATTTTTCATCGAAGAATAATGTCCATTGAAAAATGATTGATCATATCGTGGTAAGGATATGTTGGTTTATCGATATTTCATAATACGAAAGAATTTTTAACGTTTGTAATTTAAGGATTCGATCGATTAATATTATCGAACATTCTAGAATCTGTTGTTGCTCATTCCATTTATTGTGGTTATTTCGTTATTTGAGATACCTGTTTCTTTATCTCTTAAGAATTCTCCTTTTTCTCACTTTTTATAGATATCTATTTTTAACCGTATATATTAACAATAAATCAATTAAATTTGCAATATAAATAATGTAAATTAATATTGGCAATATACATATGTAAACTCTTGAAAGGAGACATTTATCATATGTACATCTGTGGGAGAGAGATAAGAACTGCGTAAAAATACTTCTTAAGCTATTTTAAACGTTTTTATTTATTTTCTTACAATTTTTAACTCTTACAGTTTCATATTACGTATTATTTGAGGTTACGTCGGTCACGAGTTATACGTACAAATTTTTACTGTGGAAAATTTTTAACAAAAAAAAAAAAAAAAAAAAAAAAATAAAAAGGAGAAAAAAAGAACACGCATACATATACGTATATACGAAGAAATGCGTGCTTTTATATTTCGTAAGATATTTCGTTTGATATTGTTTATATACAAATTCTGAGAATTCGATACTTCGATAGAAACTCAATATCATTCAAGGACGTAAATAATAGGAATACGAAACATACGAGACATATTTTAAAGAGGGAACACTTATTCATCAGTCCAACATTATTCAAACGTATAATAAATTTCGATCGATTTTCATACTATTCCTATGGATATAAGTAAAAGATATGTGGAATAGTATTTACAGAAGAAAAATTTCTTTTCGTTTCAGGTAAGACCAAGAGATATTTCGATCAAGATCTTCGAAGGGAACATTAGCGAAATGATCTTCGGTGATGATCGATAACGAGAGAAATCCATTGAAACGTTCTATTTCAAATGATTAGTTAGAATCGAGAAAGAGATTATCGTGTGCACATGACAGACGGTAAGAAAAATAATAACTCATAGATCACGTAAAGCATTCAAAAGAATACTATATGTTACTGTATCTTCTTTCCTTTTCTATCTTCCTTCTCTCTCTCTCTCTCTCTCTCTCTCTCTCTCTCTCTCTCTCACTCACTCTTCTTCTCAAGAAATCCATTAGTAGTATCATTAACTTGAGAAACCGTCTCTCCTAATGGCAATACATCCGTTGAATTTTTGAAAAGTTAATGAACACGTTTCGCGGCACTGGTAAAACTGGTATGTAGTATCGTCGAAACAATTTGAAAAAGGAATATTTTATACGATAAAACTGAGAGATCGTGTTATCATGAACGAATAATGAGAGACTAGAATTAAATTACAAATTTAGTTAAATTACTCATAGAATTATTATTTTTATTTACGTTTCTTTTCTCCGTGTAAGCACATAGTTAAATTTATTGACTATAAGAAGGTAAAAGAAATATTAGAATGCTATTTTTAATATTACAGTAATAATATTTTTAACATATATTTTAAAATTTACTTTACCGGGAAGATATTTTCTTTTTTCCAATCGATAATAAGAAATATATGAAATTGATTTCAATTGAAAATAATAATAATACGAATGAAGATGGGAAGTTTTTTTTTTTTTTTTTTTTTTTTTTTTTATATAAATAAGTGAATGAATCGAATTTTAAATTATGATATTTGTATAACAGGAGTGAAGGAGTAAGAAAAAAATGATTAAAATATTTATTCTTTTATTTCAAAAGAAATTGAAGTAGCGAACGAGTCAACTCATTTTTCATTCAGATTAAAGGATTTTTATGTTTGCGCAAACGACGTATATTTTTTTTTTCTTTTTTTTTTCTTTTTTCTTTTTTTAACAAAAATTTTACGAAATGGGATCAAGTGTATAAGAGGAACACTTTTCAAACGTGTAATTTAACAGGGATATATACCGAATATTATAGATACGAGAGTGTAACAATAATAAAGTCCTGCATTCATGTTTGGTAGATTAATTCACAGGGCAGTTGGTTTCGAATGGAAAACGAGTATTTTGACAAACGTATGGAAGTCAGTAACACGTAGATACATACATAAACCACCGATTTATATAAATATACATATATATATATATACATATATATATATATATATTTATGTATATACACATACACAAACAAAAGACATATATTTACGCAGGAATATTATGCTAGTTTACCTTTCATCGCATTACAACTCGTTGTTATTTCGATAAAGGCTCGCTTTACTTTCGTGATTTATCGTAACGAGTATCGCGAATAGTAGTAGCAGCAATAGCAACAGTAGCAACAGCAGAAGCACCACTACCATCAACAGGAGCCACAAGAATAGAAACAGTAATAGCGTATTGCTTCGACACTGCCACTTCGTGTTTTGGTATTCGTTTGATCGTTTGAATTACGATCGGCCCTCATCCGAGTTTCGCGTACACTGAACACCCGTCGGATGCCAAGCGTGTTTTTCGACCACGACAATTCCGAACGCCGTTTATTTTGACGATTTTTAACGAACGTTCACGTATTTTAATACATGACGTAAATTTAGCCGCGAAATTTCATGGATTTGCTTTGAAATGATAGAATTTCAAAAATTGCCCCCGCAATATGTCGAAAAATTTTATATTGTGTTATGGTTTCGTTTCTCCTTTTTCTTTTATTTTTTTTCATTTTTTTTTCTTTCTTTTTCTTTTTTTTTTTCTTTTTTTTCATTTTTTTTTTTTTTTTTTTTGAGGTTGAATAAGTAAAAATTAACGCTCGATCGAGATTCCAAAAGTTCGTCTTTTATTTTTAAAGGGTTTCCAAATTAAATCAACCGACAACTTCGATATCGAGTTAAGATCGATCGTGTCGTGGAATTGAAAATAATGTATATTTTTTCTTTTTTTCTTTTTCCTCATTTTTCTTTTTTCTTTTCTTTTCCTTTCTACTTCCTTTTCTTATTAGAAGAAAACTCGTAGGAATAAAAATAATGACATAAATCTTATCGTCGCGATCGAAATAGATTTTAAATTAAATGGAAACGCGTTATTTTTATGTTACATTGAATTTTTCTTCTTCTTATCGTCGCAGTCGTTGTCATCGTCGTTGTCGTTGTCGTCGCTTTTACTTTTGGCTTAGGGTTGTTACCACCCACTTAGATGATATATTAGCGTCGAGATGGCACACGTCATCGTCCTCGGAGCTCTCGAGACTTTCATACCTTTCTGCTCCGATGCCTTGCAACCCTTCTCGTTACTCGAGACATCACGATTCACATAGCAACGCAGTCAACCTTTCCACCTCTCGTAGTCACGCGTCCGTTAACTTGTCAAAGGGAATGCTTTCAAAGGCGAGATTAATAATTAGAAACTAAATTACATACAGTAATACCTCCCCGACATATTGTATTTCCCTTTTCTATCGGAATGAATTTATTCCATATAAATTTGTTTCAATTTAACCATCAAAGAACAAATATATTTTAAATAATTTCACTCATAATAGCATGAACTTTTCATCGTATTCATTTACTTTTTCATATAATCGTCGTGTGGTATCCTTTGAGAGTAACTCGAAAGTTCAGATTTGATTTACCTAAACGAATTTAATGCGACTAACAAATTCGAATAGATTCCGATATGGTGGAATAGTAATCCGTTCAAATTGGAGAAATTGTACGAAATTAATTCGACGAATTATTAGAGCAAGCTTTTTAATATGACTAGGGGAGAAAAAAAAAAAAAAAAAAAAAAAAAATCGAAAAGGATAAGTTTCGGATATGACGAGTATAGAGATATATCGGGATAATACATACATGCTATTTATTTTCCTTTCCTCTCGTATTCGTAACTATTATGTTGAGAGACAGGGATTTCAATTTTCGAAGCTTTCCCATTTTCCGGAAAATCCTTCTGTTAAAGCTCGCATCCACCGTATGGTACGGCTTATTTCTTTTCGCTTTTTTGTCTTTATTCTTTCTTTCCTTCCTGGTGTTCTTCTTGCTTTTCTTTTTTTCTTTTTTTTTTTTTTTTGTTCTAAGGTACTATGCGTCACTAGCAAGAGTCATCTATTTTCTTTGGCTTCGTACGCATTTTCTCGAGCACGAGAAGTAACTTAGAAGCCGTGTGTCGAATGTTAGCTATTTCTTTTCTCGTAGATTATATATATATATATTAAAAAAAAGTCGACTCGAAAACAAGAGATTTGTATAAATATACGAAATTTCGATTACGTTAATTGTAATAAAAATTATATTTTATTACATTAATTAGAATTATCATAGGCAGCTATTTATTCGGTCAGTATTTTTAAATATTTGATCAGTATTTATAATAAAATATCATTACGTAATATAAACACGACACAAAGATTCTGATCTAACTCTAAAACTTTCGATTATTTATTATGCAAAATCTTTATCATTAATTAATAAAAATAATCGATCGAATAAATATACGCTGGATTAAAAGTTTCTTGAAATTAATATTTTATTATTTTTTATCGATAAATAAATCGATTTAGTATGGATAGGAATATATGAAATTTATTTAATTTCTTCTAAAAGTTGACGAAAAAAATAAATAAATAAAAATAATATAAAATGAAAGAATTATAAGAAATAACAGGGGAACGGAACGAAGAGAAAAGTTGTGTAATAAAACGGCGTCCGCATATTTGCAGTTGCAGAGCTCAAGCGAATACAAATAGTTGAGTTAAGCTGCAAAAGTGAAAATAAATTTATGAAAACGAATGAATTCGCTGGATGTTCCTGTTTGAGAACGACTAACCTAGACACTCGATTATTCGTCTTTCCCAAATATTCATAATCGTCCATATTGTGTAAATTATTGTGGCATTTACAAATTAGATGGATAATCATGCGCAAATCAAAATTACATGATTTGTTATGCGTCAATAATGCTCTAATAATAATAATAATATTATTATTATTATTATTAATATTATTATTAGATTATTATTATTATTATTATATAATTATTATATTATTATATTATATTATTATTATTATTAATGATAATAATAACAAGAATAGATCGGTCGATTTATATTAATATACGATAATAATTTTTAAACGCGACGAACACGCTATTGAAAATAATAAATTCCTTTTGAAATAGTATTTTAGAACTCGTCGATTTTTCCTTAAACGATTGAAAATGCGACGTAGAGAATCACGTGAATAGTACGTCGTTTGGAATCGATTCGAGATTCGAAAGAAGGAAAATGTTCTTTCCGGTTTCTTTCTCGACTAGATATTATAAATCATTCTATCGCGATTAATGTCATTGAATAGCTTATCGCCATAACGTTTCATGTTCTCCTATCCAGCTTTCATTTCGAACATTTCTCACGAAGGTTCTTGGTACCTTTTCGGTACGTTCTCTTCTCGGTGGTCATTTATCGCGAATATACGTCGCGAAGTACGTCGGTAGGATTGCGGAAGCGGACTATGAAAGAACGAAAAAGGTTTCGAAAGGTTCACTCACATTGAACGGGAGACACGTCACACGAAAGTGGAAAGATAAAAAGGCCATGGGTGTTTTATCCTTCCGCTTAAAGGAAAGAAAAAGAATGGAAAAGAAAAATAAGAAAGAAGAAGAAGAAGAAGAAGAAGAAGAAGAAAACTCTCGTGGCTGTCCAGTTTGAGATAGAAATAATTTCCCTGAGAAATATGATCGGACGTTGGTGAATTTATACGAGAGAGAATACAAAGAACTCGTCGTTATGCGAATCTACCGTAATAGAATTTGCTTCATAGTGATATTTCCTTGTGTATTATATATATATACATATATATGTATATTTATATATATATATATAAATGTAAAAATCACTTGTGTGATTTTTATACATATACATGTATAAAAATATATAAACTTCTGTTTATACATATATATATATATACACATAAACGCACAAGTATGTTAGGTATGCTCGTATGAACTCGTGCTCAGTTACAATAATTCAAGCTCGCCAAGTGACGGTCATTCGCGTACCCGTGCGCGCATGTAATAAATGCGTGCTCCCAACAGTACATTGCAATATCAGGTTGTTACGTTGAATGTCGAGGAGAAATGGGTAGAGGGGTTGAAAAAGAGGATGGAGTCGTTTGCAGGCCTCACCCTGCTAATTAACTTTACCAAATGAATTAACGTTAAAAAGAATCTCGTCTCTGATAATTGAAATTTCCGAAATTTTTATTATTATCTCAGTTTAGTTAGATGAATCCTGAGGGAAGTGAGAAAAAGTGAAAGGAGTAAGCGAGATAATTGAAATGGATCTCGCATGCTAATATGACTATTACGTATAACAGAACGTGTTGCATTTTTATTGTCAGAACTTTTTCAAATGGCGATGATTATTATTACATTGATAATTGTTAAAAATGAAAGGACAAAAGCAAATCTATTTTGTCAATGAATATTTCCTATCGCTCTTTCTTTCAATTAATTAACAAATCTTCGTATTGATTTTTTTTTATTAGTTTTTATACGTATTTCACACTAAAACTCGTACATGTAAAATGATAGAAAAATAGAAATAGAGATAGAGAGAGAGAGCGCGCGCGAGAGAGAGAGAGAGAGAGAGAGAGAGAGAGAGAGAGAGAGAGAGATGGAAGAACGAGAAAAGCGACTTCTCATGCGTTAGGTTGCGCGACCAATATTTACTTAACTTGATTGATAAATAGTCCCTCGATAGTAACGAGACTGGTTGGCTGGCTGGCTGGCTGGCTGGCTGGCTGGCTGGCTGGCTGGCTGGCTGGTTGGTTGGCGTGCTTCTAAAACGTTGGAGTTCGAAGCGTGCTTGATTCCCGAGGGATACGAGAAA
Source organism: Vespa crabro (assembly GCF_910589235.1). Classification (NCBI taxonomy): domain Eukaryota; kingdom Metazoa; phylum Arthropoda; class Insecta; order Hymenoptera; family Vespidae; genus Vespa; species Vespa crabro. The sequence goes on along the minus strand of NC_060958.1, from coordinate 10,153,240 downwards.
ACGTTCTGTGGGCTCTCTCCTCTCGTCCAGATCGGGGATTCTACGAGTTGCCTGTGCATCATCGATTCCGCTTACCACATACATATTTCCAGCCTACCGAATTTGCATTTGCGTACGCGCCGTGCTTTTACTTTACGAATTTATTCTCTCTCTCTCTCTCTCTCTCTCTCTCTCTCTCTCTCTCTCTCTTTTTCTTTCTATTTTTCTCTCTATTTTTTCATATTGAGTGAAACTATTTCATAATATTCATAGAAACGTCATCTTTGAAAGTTTTTTCTTTATATATATATATATGGGTTGAAAGAGTTAGTTGTATGTATGCGTGCATGAGATAAGTAAATCCATTGATGATCGAAGAAAAAGATGGATGATTTTTAATATTGGTTAATTGTGTGCGTATGTATATGAGACAAATTAATCGTTAGCCAAACAGAGTGTGTTCTGTCCTTTGTGAATTGCATTGATTATGAAAGAAAGAGAAGAAGGCTGAGATATTTGATAGAATGAATGAATGATTGAATGAGATGGAAATGCATCGTAAGTAAGAGATAGGCAATGAAATAAGGAATAGGACGAAAGAGCGATAAGATTTACCGAATGTGAGTGGATATGAGAAAGGATGTCGGAGGAAAGGGCGGGGGAGGGTTGTACGTGATCGAAAAAGAACAATAGGGATAGTATTGTGTAAACCAACGAGGGGAAAAAGTTCAGAGGAAGTAGAACTAAGAGTATCGTGTATAGTTGACCCGTCTGGATCAACAAAGAGTAACGAGTAAAGCTTTGAGTAGGTCAGGGAAAGAGAAAATAGTTGTAATATCTTAAGTTTTAATACCTTAATTATCTATTAACAAAATACAGATATTGAATTATGTGACCCAATTTAATCAATCCGTATCTTTTCAAGTAGGGTTTCAAAAATATTTTATATATATGTATACATATATACATATATATATATATATATTTTAATTAAATTTCTAACTTCGAGATATAACGTCGCCCTTAGCACGTTCTCTTATATCAAATCTAATAAAACTTTCATAATATTATCGACGTTTTTTTTTCTAATAAGAGGATAATCCATATTTCGCATTTAAAGTTTACGCACGATGAGGAAACAATCTTTGGTTAAATTGAATTCTCGCTTGGCGATCCTTCTTATCCCTCTGTTTATTTATTTTTCTCTATATTATCCTCTTTTAATCTCCGCGCTCGAAGGAATAAGAGCCAGAAGCAGCAACAGCAGCAGCAAATAATCCGAGCGAGTGATTAAAACTTTTCGATCGATTCGAGAGTTCGTCATA